>NW_024384024.1:0-5000 GCF_016835505.1 Polypterus senegalus
TTCCGCCTTTACGCCTGGTGCAGCAGCATTGTTCTTATATGTGAGTGGGCATTTCTTAGGGGGAGGGCTTTTGTTCTCTTTCTCTGATGTAGAATCCTCATCCTCATCTGAGTTTACGTCTGTTATAGCACGTCTTTATGTGAAAACAGCAGTGTCAGATCGGGTGGAGCCTGAACGCAACTGAGAAAATAAAACTGAAATAAAAAAAATTCTAACCTTTACAATCACCATACATTTACACTGGCTGTTACAGACTCAAATGAAATGTATGTTTTTATTGTTTAATAGTAACAATAAGAGCAGCTCACTTCTCAAAATGTATATTTTGTGACACGGGAAGGATCAAACCTGTGACCTTTTGAACAGAAGTCAGCAGCCGTTACCGCCGTACTACTAAGGAAGTCGTGAAAACCACGTACAGTAACCTGATTTCTTTTTCTCTAGTTACAGTCTAGAATAAAAGTGCACTTGTACTGTTGAGGAAGATGGCGGTGCACATAGTTGCAGCAGCTCGGTGTCTCAACAGTCAGTGTTGTGTCTGGATGTTTTTGTTTTTGAACGTTTTGTGCTTTGTTTCATGTACAGCTAGTGAAGCAAATATCATCTTTAGCCGAAATGATCTCCTCAAGATCGGAGTGAGTTATCGTGTGGCGTGACTATTGAATTTATCCACTTGCATAAAATACCGGAGGAATTAGCAAGGAGACTGGGCGCTTCATGGATTACTATCCCAGTGGGAAGGCGGCGCAGGCGGTATCGAGATAGAAGGAGGAAGCGAGGCTGCCGGGCGGGTGTATTAACCAGGCTAAGGAGGCAGACATTTAGACCACCGCTCCCCAGTTTATTTCTTTCAAATGCCAGATCCCTGGCGAACAAGATGGACGAGCTAAGGTTACTAATAACGCAGAATAACCGCATTAAAGACTCGTGCATCCTTCTGATTACCGAGTCCTGGCTGCATCAATCCATTCCGGACTCGGCTATTGAATTAGCAGGCTACACCGCACAGCGCCAAGATCGAACAGAAGACTTCGGTAAGAGAAAAGGAGGGGGAATCTGCTTATATGTAAACAACAGTTGGTGTACTAATACTGTGATTACAAACCGCCATTGTTCACCGGACATAGAATATCTGACTGTTAAATGCAGGCCTATTTACCTGCCAAGGGAATTTACCGTCATTATAATAACCGCTGTATACATACCACCAGATGCGAATGCTAATGCGGCGTTAAGCTTCTGCATGCAACTGTTAGTAACAAACTGAGTAAATACCCGGACGCTGTACACATTATAGCTGGGGATTTTAATCATGTAGATTTAAAAATAGCAATCCCTAATTTCCATCAGCATGTAAAGTGTGCCACTAGGGGCAGTAATACTCTGGACAAAGTTTTTATTCTAACATCAAGAAGGGCTACAGGGCCAGACCTTTACCCCACCTGGGCCAGTCTGACCATTTGTCCCTGCTCCTAATTCCTGTTTATGCCACCATCAGGAAAACCGCGTCGGTCAGCACAAAGACTGTTACTTCATGGCGGAGGGTGCCTCTCAACAGCTGCAGGATTGTTTTGATAAAACCAACTGGAACATCTTCAAACATCAAGACCTGAAAATATTCACGGACAGTGTCCTTTGCTACATTAAACACTGCATAGATACTGTCACAGTGGACAAATACATCCGGGTTTACCCTAACCAAAAGCCCTGGATGACCCGGGAAGTTCGACAGCTGTTAAAGGAGAGGAATAATGCCTTCAGGTCCAGGAACAGTGACCACTATAGTATGGCAAGAGCCAACCTGAAAAGAGGCATCAGAGAGGCCAAGGCGGATTATAGGAGGAAAATCGAGTGCCACCTGGAAAGCAAGAACAGCCGGCTGATGTGGCAGGGTATCCAGAAGCTGACGAATTACAAGACCAACCTAGGCGCTGCTGAAGGTGACCTAGCATTGGCGGAGGAGCTAAACATCTTCTTCACTCGTTTTGAGGACACTACACCGGATGCTTTAGAGGCAAGGCAAAACCACACAATCCATGATGGTATCATCATCACCTTGGAGGAACATGAAGTGAGGCGTACGCTGCGGGACGTAAACCTGAGGAAGGCGGCTGGCCCTGATGGCATACCAGGATATGTACTGAGGGATTGCGCAGACCAGCTGGCTGAGATCTTCACCAGGATCTTCAACCAATCCCTCGCACAGTCGACGGTTCCACCCTGCCTCAAGACCTCCACTATAATACCCTTGCCCAAGAAACCTCACATCTCCAGCCTTAATGACTATCGACCAGTGGCACTCACCCCAGTGGCAATGAAATGTTTTGAGAATTTGGTTCATCATCACATTACAGCAGCCCTACTCTGTGGCCTTGACTTGTATCAGTTTGCTTACAGAGCAAATCGATCTACTGAGGACGCCATAGCCATAGCACTCCATGCTGCTACAACACATCTGGGGAAGAAAGGAACCTATGTACGCATGCTGTTTGTAGATTACAGCTCTGCATTCAATACTATTCGTCCCAGCAAACTGGATGTCAAACTAAAAGACCTGGGGCTTCCTCACAGCACCTGCAGATGGATCAACAGCTTCTTCACTGGCCGCAGAAAGAAAGTGAGAGTGGGCCGTCACACATCACCAACTCTAAGCCTCAGCACTGGGTCACCTCAGGGCTGTGTGCTTAGTCCACTGCTCTACTCTATCTACACATGTGATTGCACCCCCGCCCACCAGAGCAACATTATTGTGAAATTTGCAGATGACACTACCGTGGTGGGGCTCATATTTGGGGGAGATGAGTCTGCCTACAGAGATGAGGTGGAGCAGCTGTCTTCTTGGTGCAAGGATAACAACCTCGTCTTAAATACTAAAAAGACAAAAGAACTCATAATAGACTATTGAAGAAACAAGACAGAAGTTCAACCACTAAGTATCAGCGGTGACTGTGTGGAGAGGGTGGCAGACTTTCGGTTCTTGGGAGTCAACATAGAGGAAAGCCTATCCTGGAGCGTGAACACCTCTGAGTTGCTGAAAAAGACCCAACAGAGACTGTTCTTGCTGAGGGTACTCCGGAGGAATAACATCACACAGAGACTGCTGGTGTGCTTTTATAGAGCTTCCATAGAAAGCATCCTAACATACTGCATATGCATATGGTATGCTAGCTGCACAGTGGCTCAGAGGAGAGCACTTCAGGGAGTCATCAACATTGCCCAAAGCATTATCGGCTGCCCTCTCCTTACATTAGAAGATCTACACGGCTCCCGCTGCCTCAAGAAAGCCAATGACATCATAAAGGACATCTCACACCCTGGTCACTCCCTTTTTGAACTGTTGCCATCAGGAAAACGGTACAGAGCAATACACGCAAGGACAAACAGACTCAAATATAGCTTTTACTAAACTACAATAGCATGTCTTAATGCCACTAAAAGTAGAAATGGTCACAAATAGCTATATGTGTTACGTACTTATGTATGCACTAATTTATGTAAATCGCACTACTGTATGTTGTTTATATTGTTTGTTTAGTTCTACCTGTTTTCTTGTATTGTTATATATGTGATAAGGTACTGACCGGAGATAATTTTGTTGTACTTGTGACAATGACAATAAAGGATCATTCATTCATACATTATACAGTTCATGTCAAAATTTTGTACTAAAACATGAAAAAAGTTTGTCTTTTAGGTATGTGTTCAACATTTCTGTCATGCTTCACTTACATAGATTGTTGTAGACATAAAACACACATGAAATGCATGTGTTCCAAATAACGATATATTATATACACAATACAGCACTAGGTACTACCTCACTCACAGATAAACAAAACTTGAGCTGGGAAAGCGATTTCTGCCATTTCTGTGGTGGTGGGAGGATGGAATACAAGGCTGCTTGCGCTTATTGACACATTTACATAACAAAAGACACTGACGGAGAGGAGCAAACGGATTTAAGGTGGGACGGATTTATGAGTTTTTTTTTTTTCTACGCTTTGGTAATTCTTGTGTTAAAGAGACAAAAAATTCAGAGCCCATTAAAAAACATTGTGCTTTGAACCCACAACACTAAAAAGAACAAAGCTGAAATATAGCACTTTAGAGCACTCGGCCACATTACCTTATGGCAACTGACTCTTCCATTGACAAGAAAATTAAACACCTATGTAGCAAGCCAAGAACAGTCAAAAAGAAAGACCCATTTCTTAGAGGTTTAGGTGAAAAGCTTCTGCTGTCGTGGGATTTGAACCCACACCTCCTCGAGAGACTGGAACCTGAATCCAGCGCCTTAGACCGCTCGGCCACACTACCAAACGCGGAAAAGTTTGCCACTCTGTGTCGAGGATTCAACGGGCCACGTCCACAAAACTTTCTGCCTCTTTGTTGTTCTGAAATGCATTCCACAATGCAGCAGCAACAACAACGCCTGACCTTCAAGAGAACTTGTGAAACTTTTTCATTTCCTCCTTTGGCAAGCTTCTTTGGTCAAGGTTAACTCCAAAGATGGCAGTGGTGGGATTCGAACCCACGCCTCCTGAGAGACTGGAGCCTTAATCCAGCGCCTTAGACCGCTCGCCACACTACCGCTCTGTTGGGGGTCTCTCACACGCAACTGAATATCTCTATTACAACCCAGGCACCAACCCTACTACTACTACTACAACATTGCTTACTTGGGCAAGTTACGAACCAGTGGTTTCTCTTCCAAGTGAACGCTGGCGATTTATCTTCAGGGTCCCATCCCACAGGCCTCTTGATTACTGTCCGTCGCATAACCTGACGGCATTTTAAGGCACTAAACCTTGGGGGAAAAACGAAAACCACCTCCTCTCTTAAAGAGACGGTACTCTTGCATCACCTGGCAGCGGTGGGATTTGAACCCACGCCTCCTGAGAGACTGGAGCCTAAATCCAGCGCCTTAGACCGCTCGGCCACACTACCTTACCGTGTGTGACTTGTCTTTGATGACAGCGTAAGGTATCGAAGGGTCTAAG
>NW_024384025.1:0-75000 GCF_016835505.1 Polypterus senegalus
ACTGGGTCACATGTTCTGGGCCTGCACCAAATTAACATCATTCTGGACCAAAATTTTTAATTACCTTTCAGACAGCCTTGGTGTCACAATCCCTCCTATCCATTAACATCTGTGTTTGCGGTTCTTCCAGAGGGGCTTAAGGTGGAGAAAGACAAACAAATTGTGATTGCATTCACTACTCTTTTGGCACGCAGACTTATTCTGATAAACTGGAAGAACCCAAACTCTCCTCATTTAAGTCAGTGGGAAACCGATGTGTTATACTATTTGAAATTGGAAAAAATCAAATACTCAGTTAGAGGATCTGTACAGACTTTTTTCAAAACATGGCAGGATCTAATGAATAACATTTTAAAATAAGTTCATAAAGCACAGAGAATTTATTAATTTAGGTATGTTTACAAGCCTTAAATTTCACGCCGTTTGGCTTGCTCTCTCTCGGGGTGGGGATCGATCTGTTCTTAACTCAATTTTTCTTTTTGTAAAAACTTGATTGCTTTGTATGGATTACAATAAAATTAAAAAAAAAAAAAAAAAAAAAAAGAAGACATCAATACATATTTTTTTGTTTTTGAACGTACCACGAAATGAAACGCATGGCCAAGGTCGGAATGGGCGTACCTACTGACTCCCTACCTGAAGGGGATAGCGCAAAGGGCTTTCTATGATTTAACCAAGGAGCAGGCCACCAACTATGACGTTCTATAAATGGAGGTGTTTAAATGCTACGGAATATCTCTCGAGCAGCAGGCGAGAGAATGTAGGGAGTGGAAGTTCGATCCAGAAAGGCCTCTAAGAACACAGGAATTTTAGGCATGGAGCAAGGTTTGTCGCTGGCTACGGCCCAACATAAACAGCTCCCATAAAATGGCCAAATTATTAGCCTGTGAGACCTTCGTTCATGCCCACCCTGACGATATTGCCCAGTAAATCCGGAGACAAAACTTTGATAATATGGACACACTGATCAAGGTTGCTGAGCATCACTCGGTGGCTTGTAAGTCGGGGTGATCAGAACGGTTCTCTCGCTGTACCCAACAGGCAGGTGGGGCAGCCCCTGAGCCCTCCCGACAACCCGAGCCTGCCGTCCGTAAAAGGGACAGACAGTACAATCTTCCCCGCTGTTTCAAATGTGGGGAGGTTGGTCATCTGTCCCCAAATTGTACTCACAAGCCCATGGACTGCTCACTAATGAAGGGGGAAAGGTATTGTGCCACTGTGATTAACCCTTTATCTCTTCCTTATACAGGTGCGGTTATTAGAAATGGCAGGAAGGTAAGGGCAATGTTTGATTCCGGGAGTAACATTTCCATTGATGCTTACCGATTTGTTTTATCATGACAATGGCTTAAAATAAAAACTAGCCTAAAATGTATTCATGGAGACGTCTGGTATTATAAAACTGCTAAATGTGTAGTGACGGCAGATCACGTTGTGATCAAAATGACCATGGCAGTATTACCAAATCCTCCATTTCCTGTCATATTAGGGAGAGATTGGAAAGAAATTAACAGCGGTAAAAACATAACTGTTCCTGAAAAGAGTTTGGGCTTAATAATGGAGAGTTCTT
This sequence comes from Polypterus senegalus, assembly GCF_016835505.1. Classification (NCBI taxonomy): domain Eukaryota; kingdom Metazoa; phylum Chordata; class Cladistia; order Polypteriformes; family Polypteridae; genus Polypterus; species Polypterus senegalus. The sequence continues at coordinate 1,571 of NW_024384025.1, forward strand.
CTATCTCTGATTGTCTCCATGCCGTGTACTACGGTCACTAGAACCCATACAGGTAGCAAGTATGAGGGAGTCAATGTCCCATTATTCTCTGTGGGAGCTAATACAGTTAACGTAGAGGACATGGTGGCAGAAGCTACTCCCATTGAGGTCGAAAAAGACCCCATTCATTATTTATCAGCCCAATTTCTTCGTTTAAAAGAGAATGATGAATCCTTAAAATTGGCAAGGAATGCAATATTATCAACCAAGAGTCATACAACCCTAGATCCCATGCCACCGATGCCTTTCTTTGTAATAAAAAATGAATTATTATATCGAGTGGCCGGACATGGGGGTGAAGTGAGAGCATTACTGCTAGTGTCACGCACTTTTTGGTGACAAGTGTGTGAACTAGCACATGCTCACCTTCTAAGAGCCCATTTACACTCTGAGAAAACTTTAGAGAGAATAAAACTCCGATTTTATTGGCCAGGAATTAATGAGGAGGTCCGACAATTTTGCGCTTCCTGTCCCGAGTGCCAATTTCGTCATATTCCTAGGAGAGACCATTCTCCTCTTGTTCCCCTTCCCCTGATAGATGTACCATTTGAACGAGTCGGCATTGACCTTGTAGGACCGTTAGAACCCTCGTTAAAAAACTTTAAATACATTTTAATTCTAGTAGATTATGCCACTCGTTTTCCCAAAGCTGTTTCCTTACGCTCAACTACTTCAAAAAACATTGCACGGGAACTAGTAGGGATATTCGCACATGTTGGGATCCCCAACGAACCAAGGGACTCCTTTCACTTCGGAGACATTCAGGGAAGTGGCTAAATTACTCAGAATAAAACATCTTAAAATATCAGTCTATCACCCCCCCAACAGACGGGTTGGTAGAATGATTTAATCAGACTTTAAAACAGATGTTACTTAAAGTGGTTCCCGCGGATAGAAGAAACTGGGATGAGTTACTTCCACTTGTATTGTTTGCCTATTGGGAAGTCCCCCAGGCCTCTACAGGGTTTTATCCATTTGAATTACTATATGGAAGACAACCCCATGGGCTATTGGATATGTTAAAAGAAGGTTAGGAAGAAGAGGTCTTCCCTACCTCAAATATACTTGAATATATCATGCAATTACGCGATAGATTGGAGAAAATTAGACCCATTCTAAAAGAAAATTTGGAAAAGGCTCAAGCAGCACTCGTTATTATATTATCTCGTTATTATAATAGAAACACCACCATTCGGGAATTTGTCCCGGGTGATCGTGTAATGGTGATCGTTCCAATTTCCCATTCTAAATTATTGGCCCATTGGCAAGGCCCTTACAAAATTAAGGAAAGAAAGGGATTTGTTAATTATTTGGTTAAACAACCAAATCATTGACCAAGTAAACGAGTTTATCATATAAATTTGCTGAAACCGTGGAAGGACAAGGAACTTGATCCCTCCTCCGGCCAGCCTCATTCCCTTTTTATCTCACACTCTGACCTTAATTTCGGACCTGATTTGACCCCGGAACAAAAAAAGACCTAGAACTGTCTATCCTGTCTGTGCTGGAAGTTTTAAATGAACTACCAGGACGAACTACTCTGATTGAGCATGACATTATCACAGACCCAGGGGTAATTGTCAGAGAAAGACCCTATAGGCTCCTAGAGGCAACGAAAGCGGAAGTGGAGTTGGAAATAAGACAAATGCTAGATTAGGGGGTTATTGAAGAAAGTTATAGCCACTGGTCTAGTCCAATTGTTTTAGTTCCTAAGCCAGATGGGTCTATTTGCTTGATTGACTTGGAAACACACGCTTCCTAGCTACTCTCGACATGACTAAAGGGTATTGGCAAATTCCCTTAGCGGTCTCAGCTAAAGAAAAAAATGCTTTTAGTACACCTAGTGGACATTGGCAATACACAGTTCTTCTTTTTGGCTTGCACGGGGCACCAGCAACCTTTCAACATCTGGTAGACACACTGCTACGGCCCCACAATTCCTTTAGTGCCGCCTACCTGGATGATGTTGTCATTTATTCTGGCACATGGAAGGAACATGTATTGCAGGTTCAGACGGTGCTTTCCAGACTGGCACTAGCGGGACTTTGTATTTATCCAAAATTATGTTTTTATGGGTGAAGAGAAGCCAAATATTTAGGCTACCTAGTGGGGGGGGGACACTGTTAAACCACAATGTTCCAAAATTGATGCCATCATTAATTGGCCCCGTCTGATGACTAAGAGGAAGGTTCAAACATTTCTTGGCTTAGCGGGTTACTGTCGCCGTGTTGTACCTCGTTTCTCGGAAATTGCTTCGCCCCTATCTGATTTGACAAAGAAAAGGGCACCCTTAAAAGTGGTATGGGATAATAAAGATGATAAGGCATTTTGTGACTTGAAATTGGCCCTTATGTCAGCATCTGCTTTGAAATCTCCTGAGTTTTCTTTCCCTTTTATTCTCCAGACAGACACATCGGACACAGGACTGGGTGCCGTGTTGAGCCAATGCGTCAATGGTGCTGAACACCCCATTATGTACCTCAGCCGGAAACTGCTGGACAGGGAGACCAAGTGTGCTGCAGTGGAACGGGAGGCCTTGGCGATTAAATGGGCTATCACGCAGTTAATGTACTACCTATGGGGACGGGAATTTACTCTGGTGACGGATCATGCTGCCCTACAGTGGATATCCCTTCACCAGGAGTCTAATCCCGGTGTCATGAGGTGGTTTTTAGATCTTCAAACTTATCATTTTAGTGTCATTTATTGTAAGGGTGCCTCGAAAGCTTGCATATTGTAATCTTTTTAGTTAGCCAATAAAAGGTGTCATTTTGCTTGGCTTTTCTCTACAATGACGATTCTTCAAAACTTTTAAGGAACATTGAAATATCTTCATAGTACGTGTTTAATTATTCTATCTGTCTATCCTTCCAGTGTCACGCCAGCCTCAGCAAATATACAGCTCAAGGGAGGAACAATACGTGAACTAGCTAGCTCTGTGGCACCGTGTCCTCACATGTTTAATTATTAACAATACAGATTATTTAAATGACGTTAAAGTTTTATCTGTATAATATAATCAAAATATTTTGCTGCATTTCATCTTACAAATGTAAGCTGTATACCGATAATTCTCTTTCTGATCAGCTGCTGCTGTGATTCCCCACTCAGATACAGTGATATAAATACTCCGAGTGGTGCAGTGAGAGTAATATGGAAAAAGATGTGGCAACCCCTAACGGGAGCAGCTGAAAGAGAAAGAAGAAGTAGAAGAAGGTGCAGTGAGAGTAACAACGCTAAAGCAGTTATGGTATTTGGAATACTATGGCTATTCCCTGGATTATTATATTGTTTCAAGTTAATTACAATCAGATGCATTACACTAATCAACAATATGTGGTTAGATTCAGCGTATTTATAAAGTCGCGTCAGTAAAATAAAAGAGTAACCACACAGGAATAGTAGCACTGCTTTGATGCTGGGTGCCGCCAGTCTGAAAAACCGAGTGGGGAACTTGCGTACGACAGGGTATGAGGTACCGTGGAAAGGTGCGTGGCTTTACGGCAAGTGTAGGTTTTATACATTGCGATTTGAACGTGGAAACGCTCTTACGCAACATTTCTGTGCTTACGCACCGTTTATACATGAGGCCCCAGGTGTCATTGAAATAAAAGCAGGATAAAGCGAGGTCAGAAATGAAAGACAGAGTAGAAAACAAAGTAAAACATCATAAATAATTTAGAAAATAAGTGGGCCAAACACATGCAGAGCAGGTTAGAGATAATGAAAACTAGAATTCAAAAGATTTAAAAAGAAACGTAGGCGCGAAACACATGCAGAGCAAGAGAGAGTATGTAAGCAGAAAAAAATGACAGTGTCAAAACTAAGTAAACATCGCTATAGAGCAAAGAAAGAGCAATTACTACTCGGAGAAATAAAAAAAGGTGAATAGAGATTGAATATATATACATAGGTGATATGTCAGAAGTATGTAAATATTGTAAGGCTTTGAAGTTTAAGTCAAGAGAATTTACCTCACATGTATTGATTGGTTACTTTGCAAAAGAAATTATTAACTGTTGATGATGTACTTCGTTTTGTCTGTGCTGAAATTCCAAACAGAGAAACCTATCCTGAATTATGGTACAAAGTCATTAAACACTCACTGAACTCATTAAAAAGATTCAGCACTTTGGGACTCGAAAGATTCCAAATATTGTTTTTACAGAAGTTATGAAATAAAAGTGAAACTAATGAAATAGCAACAATTCAAAGGAACAAAAATCTTAAAAGTGTGTATCGCGAAAAACAAAAACAGGGATTGGTGTGCGAAGTGAGAAGGGAGCGAAGCCCCCTACTGATTTAAACTTCAGTGAGCCAAGGACATTGTGTTCTTGAGAGAGTTAAAGCAGACTTTTAATTTTGGGAACGTGGCTGCTGAGGATTCCGCCTAACAGACAACTAAACAGTAGAATAAACAAATTTCCAGAAGTGTTCACCGACCTTTAGTTTTTATGAAAACTAACAAAGCTCTCATGTTAGAGCATAAACATATAAACATTTTAGATGGCATTTAATTTATATATTAAGGCTTATGAATATCTTAGGTGATCAAGTTTAAGTAAAATGTATGGCGTTAGCTAGCTTGAGCTCTATAAGAGTTTAAGAGTTGATTACTAAAAGCTAGGATTTTTTCTCCCTTTAAAGTGGATGCCTGTGAGCCCAGCTCAGCCCCTGTGCTGTCAAGTCAGAGACAGTGTATGGCTGCCTGGGCCACTGCCTAATGATGCAGCTGCCTGTGTTCGCAGTTTTTCTCATCAGCACGCATATACCTTTTAGACAGCATTTAAGCTGCCACTTTATGTATCATTATAATAATAAATCAAGTCACAGCAAAACATATTAAACTATCTAGCTTTAAACTCTGTAAGAGTTCATCATTAAAGGCTTTGTGGGAACCAAGGGTGTACAAACAGGCAGAGACACCAGTTCAGTCCAACACAAAGCCTTTTATTTCGGGTAAGGCTCCCAAACCCAAATCAACAGTCACAAGCAGAGTAAAACTCCAGAGCCTTGAAGTCACCTTCCTTTTCCACACTTCATAGGCGAGCTTCCTCCTTTCTCAAGTCGGTGCCTGCTCTGTACTACGGTGTTGGGTTTGCCCACAAGAAATTTTGTTTTGTGGGACTCCTGCCTACTGTCAGCCAGAAAGTCCCATCTGGGATGCCACTTGTGGACCACCAGGGCGCGTACAGCTGCACTAACCCGGCACCACCAGGCAGAGACACAAGTGCAGCACACAACACATTTTTATTCAGGACTGAGGACGTACTTTTCTTTGCTCCCGAGAGCACAGCACAGTACAGAGGACCAAAGTGCATGGTTCACAGTCCTTTTCTCGCTCTCTCTTCTTTCTCTTGCTTTCTCCTGCCTCCATTCCTCTGTCAAGCTTTGTCCGGTTTCACACGACTCAGGCTTCCAGAGTAGTGGCTGCTGGCTGCTTTAATAACTTCCAGGTGCTCATTGACCAATTTCCAGCAGCGCTTCTGGGTGTGGCAGAAGTGCTGCAACCCAGGGCTCAGCAGTAGCTGCAGCACCCCCTGGCAGTGCCCATGGACCCCAACAGGGCTGCACTGAACTCCAGTTCCTATGAAGCTCTGCGGGAGTTAAGGCACAGCTTTAGCCCAGGGGAGCTACCATCTAGAGCTTCGGGGGAGGTAATGCTCTGGATATGCTCCCACCTCCGGTTCTTCCAGCATAGAGGCATCTCGGCCAAGCAAGGTCCCCGGCCGTATGCCACAGCTTGTTGTTTTTCTTTCTTCTAAGCGTTCAGGAAATGCCATGCTGGTGTGCTCAAGGCAATCCGCAGCTTAGCCCTTATATCATTGAAGCTGCGCATTGCCGCTTACCGACACAACTGCCTACAGTTTTATCCTTAAGGGATTCTGGTGCAACTAGTAATTGTTAATTGAGCAGTCCAGTTTTCAAATGTGGGTCCCTTCGATTCCAACATAATGGTGAGAATTGATTAACTAAAAGGTCATCAATTTTTGACAGCCCTTGATTACGAATGTGAGAATGAAGGAAGGGTAATTGGGTGATGCTCACCTCCATGTGGAAAATATGCCCTTTGAGCTAAACTGGCTGTTATGAGAAAGTGTAGATTAGGAAGGAATTTGGTATGAGTAGGTCTATTGGGATCGAGATTGTTATGGGAAAGTCTGCGAGGCAAGGTTATTGTTTCGATAAAGCCTACAAGACAGGGTGATTTTTAGAGAAAAAGTATGGAGTGAGGTCATTGTCATAAGAAACCATGAGACGTGGATGATGAGAAATGATGTGAAGTGGGGATATTTTGAGATAAGAATTGTAATAAATATGAGGCTCACCCTGAACTGCGAGAGGCTTTATGTTCTCGGCAATGGTTCTCTATGCAGTGTAATAAAGACTATTCTGACTGCCTATCCAGAGACTCTGCGTGTGTTTTCTGAAGAAATTTTCTCCACGACAGGTGCTCCATTGAGAAATGTAGTGATTGAAGCCACTCAAGCCAGCAGGCCACTTGTTCCTCTGATTCACAAAAAGACAACAACCATTGGAGGATCTCTGTTCACAATGAAGGACAGACCACAAATATAGTGCTTGAAACACCTAGTAGCTTCTACTACAGCCAAAAGTTCCCTTCATGTAATGCAGTAATTACACTCGGGTCAGCTTTGGGTTTGGCTGTAGTACACCATCATGCATTCTATCTCCTGGTGACACCGTGACAGTTCTGCATCTATCTCAAAATTTCTAGCATCCATGTCCAGTATAAAAGACAAGCTTGGATCAGGTGGTGCCAGCACAGGGGCTTGGCACAAAGAATTCTGCAGCTGCTGAAATGCCCCTAGTTCTTTTATTCCCCACTAGAAAGCAGTGCCATGGCCGTTTAGATGATGAAGGGGAGCTACAATTGTTGCAAAGACTTCCGATAGTATGAGACCAGGCCCATGAATTCATGTACATTCCTCTGTGACTATGGATGGGGGGCAGTCTCAGACTTATAGCCACCTGATCTCCCTAAGTACCAATATTCACTTTTGGGTCAAGCAAAAAGAACCAGCTCGACCCCACAACCTAGTCTAGTGACTCATGAATTTAGGGCAGGGGATAGGGAAGTTGATAACCTACTAAAAGTAACAGGGACTACTAAGGGGTACTTAGTGACTTGGAAATTGTAGAGGGAGAAGTGCTGCTAAGATTAAATAGGCTGAATGCTAACAAACCTCCAAGACCAGATAAAATTCATTCTCCAGTGTTTAAGGATGTTCATGAGTACATATATGATCCCTTGGTACAGTTTTTCTTTTTTTTTTTTTAATTTCCTAAAAACTGGAGCAAAAAGTATCCTTTGATCAGATTAACTCAAGTAACTATAAGCCAGTAAGCTTACTATGCATCACAGGTAAATTAATGGAAGGAATTTTTAAGAAAAGACTGAGCAGCACATGTCTAGAAATACTCAACATTCAGGTGAGGGAGGTTGTGTTTTATTAATATGCCTGAATTGTATGAGGAAGCTACAAGAGAACACAGTCAGAGAGGTTCATATTATATTGTTTAAATTGATTTTTAGAAGGATTGTGAGAAGATACCACATGAAAAGCTAGCAATCAAATTAAAAGAAGCAGAAATTTAGTGTGCAGTCTGTAGATGGGTACAAAGTTGGCTCAAAAACAGGAAGTAAAATGTAATGGTGAGGGGAACTTTTTCAGAATAAGGTGATGCTAAGTGAGCTTTCCAGTAGGGTTCAGTTGCTGAGGCTACTGCTCTATTTAATATATTTCTAAATCATCTGTACAGGAATAGAATCGATAAGCTATTAAAACCTGCAGATGATACCATACTAGGTGACAGTCAACGTTCAGCTAAATTGTTACAGAGTGGACTTGGTCAGCATACTGGCTTAGGGAGTCCTGTGGCAGATTAATTTTAACATAAGTAATTATAACAGATTAAATGTAGGAAGCAAAAATGGTAGATTACGTCCTGGGATACCCATCTGGAAATAGTTGTAAGATAACTTTGAGCACACCAGAATAACTAAAAGTCCTCAGAGTTGGTGAGTCACAAAGAGGATGTGCAGCATTGTTCATTATGGCACTCGTCATCTAACTCCAGGGGTCCACAGTGCATCCCATAAATGAGCCTGCCCTTTAAACTTATCTTAATGATATGGTGGGCCTCTCTTGAAGTTATGTTTCCAGCCCAGCACACCACAGTTTAGAAAATATCACAGTCCATCACAAAGTTATAGAAGATGTGAAGGATTTCACTACCCACATTAGGGTCCGGTGACTTCTGAGTTTGAAATGGGTAAAACAGGTTTAAGAATCATTATATTCTGTTTTGTTGCTTGTGTAGTTGACAACCAATATTTGGGCAAACTCTTTGCTGGTGTAGAGCATGGAAAAGGAAAAGCAACAAGGCTAAATTAAAACTCCAACAAGCCCCTGGGTGACTTAGCTCCTTCATAGAGAGTTGATCATACTTTTAACAATGCAGCGTATGGAAAGTGGCTTGTTTACTGCTGCATGGTACGTTTCATTCTTGATTTCTCCACACTTGTAGATAATTATCTAATGAAATGGGTGCGAGGATCTCCCCTGATCATTTCAACTCTCAGATACTCGATTGTTTCATCAAGCAGAAGAGGAGTTGGCTTTCTCACTCGGTCATTTCAGCTCACAGACATTTTGCTGTTGTGACATTGAGAGGAAGGGAGCTGGTTTTAGTAAAAAGGCCTCATGCCATCACACATCCCTGGGTTTGTACCCTGAATCTGCTGATGGTAGAATCCACCCCTGGGAAACGGCAATATATACAGGCAGACAAGTATACTAAGAACAAAGTGTTGAGCTGTATTGACGGAGACATGGAATATTGAGGCAACATTGAAAAGAGAAGATGGTTTTGGCTGTGGAATGAGCATTATGGACCACTGTTTCTTTCTTCTAAGACCAAAAAAAATCCTTTTAGTGAGTTGCACATTGATCAAATTGCAAGAATGCATGCAACAGGAATTTGGCAAAACTTTATATGAATATTATAGGCTGTCTTTTTATCTCTAAAGCAGACATACTGAATTTTCCAAGAAGACAGTCAAGATCTTGGTCTGAAAGTGTCTGCTTCTGCTGCCATCATCCTCATCATTAAAGAATGTTTGATATCTCCATAAAGAGTATATGCACAAGGTGCTTACAGTAGTTCTATAACAGCCATCAAACTTGATAATTCTCAGGAAATTGTCTGAAATCAAAAGAATCCATGAGAGCCATCATGGCGGATTGACAAATCTATGTTTTCAATCTGGATTGACAATTGAAGACACAAGGAATAGGTATGTTTGACTACTTTATTTAATTTGACTACATTGGTTTTTTACTGATTGTAGTCTTCAGTGGATGCTTGATGTCTCTTCATCTGAGAAGATAAAAGAAACGAAGATGAATGAACAGATTAGAGCAAATGCAACAATTAAACATTCAGTCAAAGGAATGCAGGACATCGAATGGACAAGAAGGACCAATTATCAGGAGAGGGGATGAGACTAAGGGGCAAAGATGGGTTATGACACACAAGAGAAGATTTTTAACAAACATAAGTAGAAATTTCTGAAACATTTCACACAAAACAGAATTTGCAGAGAACATAAGAAGCATAAGGAATTTGACAAACAAGAGGAGACCATTCAGTTCATCAAGCCCGTTTATTTAGCTCATCGCTAATCTGCTCCAACTCCGTGTGAAATGGACTCGATTCAGAAAGTATTCAGTCCCCTTCACTATCTGTTCACTTTATTGTGTTGCAAATTTTATTTTCAAAGTGTAATTTGGCCACTTTTGCCCATCACTCTACACTCAGTAACCCAAAATGACAAAGTGAGAACATATTTTTCAGAACGGTTTCCCAATTTTATCTCTCATATATTCCTAGACACACTCATATCCTTTGCTGTGTCACTTCACATTGTGGTCAAGTTCATCCTAGTTTGCTATAATGATCCTTAAAATGTGCAGAGAACTTGATTAGAGTCCACATGTGGCAAACTGACTGGATTGAACATCATTTAGAAAGACACACATGTATCCCTGTGTATAGAAGGTCCCAGAATTCACAATGCATGTCAGGACAACAACCAATCTGGAAGTCCAATGATCTCTCTGTAGACCTCCACAAACAAATTGTGGAGACACATAAGTCAGGGCAAAGTTATCAAACCATTTCTAAAGCTATGAGTGTTCAAAGTGACCTAATGAAATATGAAATGGAAGAAATTGGGAACCACAGGACTCTTCCTAAAGCTGGACGTCCACCCGAACTGATTAATAACCTGAGGAGGAGGGCCTTAGACAGATAGGGGAGCAAAATACCAATGGTCATCTGCTGAGATGTGGGAACCTGTCAGAAGGATGATCACCTCGGCAGCCCTTCATCAATCAGAAGTTTATAGTAGAGTGGCCTGACAGAAGTCACTCTTGAGTAAAAGGCATATAACAGTTTAAAGGACTCTGAAAGCTTGAGAAGAAACATTCTCTGAATAGATGAGACAAAAAAACTGAACTCTTTTAACCTGCCTAATCCCATCCCTGTGGTGAAACATGATGGTGGTATCATGATGTTATGGGGACAAGCAGGAAGATTAGAATTGAGGTAAGGATGATTGCTGCCAAATAGAAAGAGGTCCTTGAAGAAAACCTGCTCCAGAATTCATGCCACCGCAGACCTTTCAGCATTACAATGACTTGAAGCTTACAGCCAAAACAAAACTGTAGTGAACTAAGGACATGTCTCTGAGTGTTCTTGAGTGACCCATCCAATATCCAGGCTTGAACCTGGCAGAACATGTATGGAGAGATCTGATGACGGCAGATGATTTCCATCCACTCTAACCAAGTTGGAAGGGATCTACCAGGATGAATGGGATGAACTGCCCAAATCCAGGTGTGCCAAGCTTGCAATGACTTACCCAAGAAGACACAAACATGCCAAATGGGGCTTCTACAAAGTACTGAATTGAGAGTTACAATACTTCTATAAATAAGTTTTTGATTTTGATTAAATTTTCCAAATATTTCAAAAAACATGCTTCTGTTTTATTATTATAGGTTATTGAGTGTAGACTGATGGGCAAAAATGGAATATTTATCCATTCAAAATGAAATCTGCAAAATAATAAAATGTGAAGTAAATGAAGGAGCCTGAATATCTTCTGAAGATCATGTAAGACACTCAGTTCTCATCCAAAAACAATTCTTTCATTTTTAGAGTCAAAACTTACCGCCAGTAAGATCGTGAACAAAGAAAAGCAGAAAAAATTTGAAGTGTGAACAAATGACTAGCAAAGACAAAGCAAATGTAATTGTGAAATGTGAAACAACAAACTAAAAATATCTAAAGGTGTCATTAGGAATAAAAAGAAAAGTGAGTTAACCTCCGTGGCATACACCCTGAGAATGACTCAGAAAATGTCTCAGAATTCTATGTAACTACGCTGTCACACACGTACACATTGGAGGCGGATTAAAGGCTCATCAGTCTGCAGGGTGACATTGTACTAATGCCTCTTCTTCTTCTCTTCTCCTCCTACCCTCTCTGCAGACTAGAAGACAAATCTTTATGCTTGTTGGGTTTTTCATTACAACAGTTAAAGTGAGACTCGAGGTGACATGTAATGATCCGCTTTATACCGTTAAGCCAAAATAACTCTAGGGACAGTATTCTGCTGCCATCTAGTGGATGAAATAACATCATGGTGCAAAAAATCATCTTTCTATTTGTCTACCACTTTATGGTAACTCTATTGTAATTAATCAATATTTATGACTGGTGCAGAACCTTCAGCCAAAAACACAGTGGCAAATGAAAAGCCCTGGAGCAAGTTTGAAATGGAATCATTGCTTGATTTGTGCAGTAGCGATGATGATGTGAATCGGTCATCAAACGTTGACATGTTTAGTGAAACTAACACCTCTCTGGTAGATTCCGACCTGCTATATTTCAGTGATGTTCGTATTTGGTGTCTTCTTTTTACGACTGTTCACAATCCTTCTGACTTTCTTATTGCCCATTTATGGGTAGAGTCCACACTAAAGCTGTCAGTAGATATTAATTTCAGAACTATTTATGATTTTAATAGTCTGGTGGAGAGAATAGTTTTTGAAATGAACCGCTATGCTGAGCAGTGTCGTAAAAGTCACATTAAACTATTTTATTGTCGCAGTCACTGCAGACGACAGGTGGGTTTTTTCAGTTCCTTGATATGGCATGTGGCACCTTACAAGATGCTTTCTGAAAGTCATGATAAATAATATCATACACTCCCCTTTTGATCGTATCCTCTTTTTGCTTTGTCGTAGAATTCCAGCATGTTAGTTAAACACAACCTCCCTCTTCTGAACTAATTCTGAGTTTTCAGTATAACTCCTACCCTTGCCATGTGTTGCTAAATCTTTTCCTTAATAATTCCTTCCTTCTCAATGGGAATGTTTTGGTTTTAAGTTCTACATTACACCCAAACCAAGCTCAAGGTACATCTGGAACTTAACATGTTACTGTAGAGGGACAACTGAGATGGTGTGTACAGTCAATACATCATCTGTGCTGTCACAGGTGGACCCTTTGCTTGACCAAGGTGACTGTATAACGACGGACAGTTTCTCTACCGCACTTGAACTGCATGAGATTTTACTTCAAAGAAAACTGATGCATATGACACTGTATGTCTAATTCATGCATTTATTTCTAGTAGGATTGACTACTGCAATGCAGTGTTCACTGGATGTTCAAACTGTTCTTTATTCAGCCTCCATTTAATCTAAAATGCTGCTGCAAGAATTATTACAAGAACAACAAAATACGAACATATAACTCTAGTTACATCCTTACACTGGCTCCCAGTTAAGTTTAGGACAGATTTCAAAATCTTCCATTTAACATATAAAGCCTTAAATGGCCAAGGTCCTGCTTACGTGTCTGAACTTATCATGGCTTATAAACCGGGGTGCACATTAAGTTCTCAAGATGCTCTTCTGCTTATGATTCCAAGGACTAATAAAATAACAGTGGGAGGTCGGGCTTTAAGTTAAAGGACCCCTAAACTCTAGGGCGCTAAATGTTTATGTTTTATTGTGCTTAATTACGTTTTCCTCCTCTTTTTTCTTTTCTAATTATTTCATGTGTACCCTAAATGAGACTGTTCAATATCATACCCTTGGTTTACTGTTATTGCTATTACTGCATTAAGACTTGTTATGCTTGTTTTGGACACATCTTTAACACCATCACCTGGGTTTATTATCTGGGGATATCATCTTAATGCACTAAAATTGCTGAAGATTATATGTATGTGTATGTGTATGTATGTATGTGTATATATGTGTGTATGTATATGTATATATATGTATATGTATATATATATATGTATGTGTGTATATATATATATATGTATATATTAAGTGCAAAATTCTTTTTTCTTTTTTTTTCTTTTTCCTCTTTTAAAGACTATATTGGTAACAGATATCTCTATCTTTTAACCTTAAAGCGCCACTGCATGGGGGCTTGATGTGCTTTGGACGTGCTCTGTCTCTGGGTATGTCAGAGGACTGGGACTGCGTGAAGTGGGTTTTAGCCTCACCTGGGGAGGCAAAAAGGGAGGGTGGGGGGTTAAGGGGGGAAGAGAAAGAGAGCAGGCTTGATCTATATCTAATCTATCATCTCAATCTTTATAATTATAACTATCAACGTAATAATAAGCTGCATGGCAACAACTCTTGGGGGAATAGGAAATTAAAACCTAAACTATCTCACTTCCAGTTAAGACTATAAAATGACATCAAAAACTCAGAATCAGTGTCTCCATGATGGGACAGTTAACTTCGTAAGCTGGAATGTTAAAGGCCTGAATCACGAATTAAAGAGAAAGAAAGTACTTTCTCACCTAACAGGTCTAAATGCTAAAATAGTATTTTTACAGGAAACCCACTTACTAAGTAAGGATCAGTTCCGGCTGCAAAAAGACTGGACTGGCCAAATGTTCCATTCTAGTTTTACAAAGAAAACTAGAGGGGTGGGAATTCTTATACATAGAACAGTACCATTTGTAGCATCAGATGTAGTATTGGATCCTGAAGGGAGATATGTGATGGTCATGGGAGACTTATCTAACTGTAAAATGATTTTGATAAATGTTTATGCACCTAATGTTGATGATAAGGAATTTATACAAAATTTATTTGCATCCATTCCCAATCTGAACACTCATAAACTTATAATGGCTGGGGACTTTAATTGTGTTCTAAATCCACTTTTAGATAAGACTTCCTCCACAGGGGAACGCAACTAACACCGCAAAGATAATTACAAAGTTTATAACTGATCACAACTTATCAGATCCCTGGAGGTTTTTAAACCCAAATTCAAGAACATATTCTTTCTACTCACCAGTACATCATTGCTACTCAAGGATTGATTACTTCTTTATAGATAATAACTTCTTGCCTAAGATTAAATCTTGTAAATACGATGCTATTGTTATTTCAGACCATGCTCCGATGATCTTGGAGCTGAAATTACTAAGCCCCATACACTCACCCCACAGATGGCGCCTCAATCCGCTTCTATTAGCTGACGAGAATTGTACTGAATTTATATCCAAACAAATTGAATTCTTTCTAGAGACAAATACATCCCCTGAGATCTCTGCAGGAATACTCTGGGAAACTCTTAAGGCCTTCTTAAGAGGACAGATTATCTCATATCTTTCCCACAGAAATAAATCCGAAGCGAAGAAAGTAGCAGAGATAAAAAGTGAAATTACTAAAATAGATGAAGAACATGCCAGACTACCAAGCGAGACTCTACATAAGAGGAGGCAGGCTCTACATTCAGAATTAAACCTCTTGACAACTAAAGAAACCGAACAACTAATTTACAAATCCAGACATCATTATTATGAACATGGAGAGAAAGCTAATAAGCTTTTAGCAACAAATTCACAAGCAAGCAACGCAATCTCGTAATTACTCACGAATGGAGATAAAATCATCGAACACAAAAATATAATGTACACTTTTAGAGACTACTATAAATCCCTATATACTACTGAGTTTAAAGAAGACAATATACAATCTAATGCATTTCTGGATAAATTACAGATACCACAGCTTTTAGTGTGGAGAACTCGATAAACCTCTGTCATTATCAGAATTACTGGATGCTATAAAGTCACAAGGTGGAAAAGCAGCAGGCCCTGACGGCTACCCTGCAGAGTTTTACAAGAAATTCTCCGCTCAGCTAATCTCCTATTAGCAACATTTACAGAAGCCAGAGATAACCAATCTCTTCCAAAAAGCACTAATCACTGTCTTTCCAAAACAAAATAAGGACTTATTACAATGTGCATCATACAGACCAATTTCACTTCTGAATAACGACGTTAAAATACTCTCTAAAATCATAGCTAGAAGGATGGAGAAAGTGCTCCCTCGTAATATCACAAGACCAAACTGGATTTATTAGGGGCCGACACTTATCTTCAAATCTTCGACGCCTGTTTAATGTAATATACTCACCAACTAAATCAAACACCCCAGAAATATTATTATCATTGGATGCAGAAAAAGCATTCGACATGATTGAATGGAAATACCTCTTACTATTTTGGAGAAGTTTGGGTTTGGCCCAACATTTGTGCATGGATTAAATTACTGTATACTAACCCAGAAGCTTCAGTTTGCATCAATAACATTTGCTCAGACTACTTTAAACTAGAACGTGGCACAAGACAAGGATGCCCTTTGTCACCACTGCTGTTTGCAATTGCCATTGAACCACTGGCAATACATTGTCGAAATACTGATCAGATAAAGGGGATTAGCAGAGAAGGACTGGAACAGAAAATCTCATTATATGCAGATGACATGGTACTGTATATATCGGACCCAGAAAATTCTGTGCCTGCAGTCTTAGCAGCACTCACAGAATTTCAAAAGCTCTCTGGTCTCAGAATTAATCTGAATAAAAGTGTACTCTTTCCGTGAATTCGCAAGCATATAATATTAGATTAGACACCCTTCCTTTTATCATTGCAGAACAGTTTAAATACCTCGGGTAAACATCACAAGTAAACATAAAGCTCTATATCAACAAAATTTTCGTCTGCATGGAAAAAATTAAACAAGACTTGCATAGATGGTCAACCCTTCATCTCACACTAGCTGGAAGAATTAACACTGTTAAGATGAATATTCTTCCTAAGCTCCTTTTTATTTCAAAACATACCAATATACATTAATAAATCGTTCTTTAAGCAATTAGATTCAACAATAACCTCATTTATTTGGAATTCTAAACATCCACGCATCAAAAGAGCGACCCTACAAAGACAAAAGGCAGAAGGTGGCATGGCTCTACCTAACTTCCAGTTTTATTACTGGGGCAAATATACAGGCGATAAGAACCTGGACACAAATAGAAGAACATACACAGGCATGGACCGCAATAGAAGTAAAATCCTGCAGTACTTCTTTGTATTCCTTGCTGTGCTCCAATAAACACACGTTATCGGCAATACACTAATAACCCAATTGTGCTCCACTCACTTAGAATCTGGAACCAATGTAGAAAGCATTTTAAGACGGAGAAGCTTCTTTCTGTGGCACCCTGCAAAAGAACCACCTCTTTCAACCCTCACAAACATATGCAGTTTTTAATATCTGGAAAAATTTGGAATTAACTTGCTTAGAGATCTTTATATAGACAACGCCTTTGCATCCTATGAACAATTACATTCCAAATTTAACATTCCAGCTACAAATTTCTTTCACTATCTTCAAATCAGGAACTTTGTTAAACAGAACCTTCCAGATTTTCCTCATCTTGCACCCTCATCCACGCTGGAAAAATTATTGCTCAATTTCAAGGAGTTAGACTCCATCTCTACAATATATAAAATCCTTTTACAATCCCTTCCTTTCAAAGATCCAAGAGGACACTGGGAAAATGACCTCTCAATTAATATATCAGAAAAGGAGTGGAAAGTAGCAATGCAGAGAATTCACTCAAGCTCCATATGCAAAGCATACAATTATACAACTCAAAATTATATATCGAGCACATCTGTCTCGACTAAAACTCTCAAAATGTTTCCAGGGCATGATCCAACCTGCGAACGTTGCAACCAAGCCCCAGCCTCACTGGGTCACATGTTCTGGGCCTGCACCAAATTAACATTATTCTGGACAAAAATTTTTAATTACCTCTCAGACAGTCTTGGACTCACAATCCCTCCTAACCCATTAACAGCTGTGTTTGGGGTTCTTCCAGAGGGTCTTAAAGTGGAGAAAGACAAACAAATTGTGATTGCATTCACTACACTGTTGGCACGCAGACTTATTCTGATAAACTGGAAGAACCCAAACTCTCCTCTTTTAAGTCAGTGGGAAACTGATGTGTTATATTATTTGAAATTGGAAAAATCAAATACTCAGTTAGAGGATCTGTGCAGACTTTTTCAAAACATGGCAGGATCTAATCAGTAATATTTTGAAATGAGTTTATAAAGCACAGAGAATTTGTTGATTTAGGTATTTTTTACAAGCCTTAAATTTTACACCATTTGGCTTGCTCTCTCTCTCAAGGGTGGGGATCGATCTGTTCTTAGCATAATTTTTTTTTGTAAAACTTGATTACTATGTATTGATTATAATAAAATTAATAAATAAATTAAAAAAAAAAAAAAAAAAAAAGGACCCCTAAACTGTGGACTGGTCTGCCTGCTACTATAAGAGATGCCCTTTTGGTCTCAGCTTTCATATCCCGGCTGAAGACTCACTACTTTAGTTTAGCACACCCTGACTAGAGCTGCTGATTAACTGTACAGACTGCATCTTTGTTGTTAGTCATTAGCACTAAAATATAAGTAATATGATCGTTAGAATTTGTTACTAACCCTCACCTCTTCTGCTTCTCTTCTCTGTACTCACATGTGGCACTTGATGCCACTGCCCACCCGCCAAGTTGTTCTGCCTGCCTAAGGTAAAGTCATCTCTGATGGAGGTGCGCAGGATTTGTTGGGTAGAGGGGTCCTTTCATCGTATTGGCTGACCCAGTACTGACTCAGCTGTGGAATGGCCATTAGGGGGAGGCAGCTTGATGGCTGAGGTCTCCAGGACTCCAAATCCAAATCCTATTGTGTGGTATCATCTACTGTTGAATTCTGCTTTGCACTTGTAATATTTCTATTGCACTATAATTGAGGATTACTTGTGTTCTGTTCTGTGTATTGCATTGTATTGACTCCCTTTTTTGACACTCACTGCACGCCCAACCTACCTGGAAAGGGTTCTCTCTTTGAATTGCTTTTCTTAAGGTTTCTTCCATTGTTTTTCCCCTACAAGGGTTATTTTGTTTTGGAGTTTTTCCTTGTCTTCGTAGAGAGTCAGGGATGGGTGGATGTCAAAAGGCAGGGCCTGTTAAAGCCCATTGTGGCACTTCTTGTGTGATTTTGGGTGATATAAAAATAAACTGTATTGTATTTTATGACTGAACTGCCGTGACATGCCTGGTGATTCTTGTTTTCTGAACACATCAAGGTGAGGCGTGGTGAAGTAGATGTGAGGCAAAAAGGCAAAATGATTGCAATGAAGTGGAAGGACAAATAAGATGTCTGCCTCCCCAGCATTTCTCACAATCAGCAACTGTCAATGATCTTGTTAGGAAAAATGGGGAAGTCACTAAGCCTGGTGCTGTGGTAGGTTAGAATAGGTAGACTGCATTGATCATGTGTGTCAGGCACTAACATTCTACTTTGTGGCGAAATAATACTGTAAAAAAAAAAAAAAACAGGCTGCCTGGGGTCCCAGGTGGGCGAAAAAAAAAAATTTAATTTTAACAAAAAGAAAGTAAGTGAGCAAAACTCAAGCACTTCAATGTGTGATCACTTGTCAATAAACAGTCATTTCAATCAATCGTTTTAGGTGGGTGTAGTACTTGCTTTGGGTAGCGTAGAAGCCTGGACAACATCTAAACTGATATGCCATCCTTCAGGAGGGTGGTGTCCTTTTATATCGGGTGGCTCAGGACAGGTGGGGCTTCTTTCATTTCGGTACCTTCCAGGGGCAGTTTCTCGAAGGCTTTGAGAGAAGAAGAAGAGAAGTGGCGTACCACCCTCTCATCCCAGGGTGGTATTACTTACTTTAAGAGAGCCAGGAAGATGACCCTCTGGTGTACATGCATGATGCCTGTCATGCAGCGGAAACATAAAAAAATATTTTAAAAAAATGTTTCGATAACTGCTTGAACAGTGTCTATGTGCATTGGTGACCGTTTCAAGAAATGTTGCAAAAAGGACATGTGGACACGTGACTTATTTTTCCTACTTTGATTCTGCTAATGTTTTGGAAGATATGTTTCTCTAACACAAAATAAAAGTATTTTTGTTGATGAAAATAAAAATCAATCCTTTTTTCTAAACCTCTGCTCTCTGATCTGCTTTATGCCCATTTTTGCTGCGCTTAGGATGCTAACCAAAGTTGACAGGGACACAGACAGAGCAAAAACAACGATAGAGTCGTATGGTATCTTAAACTCAGTGCCTTACCAATTTGGATTGACACACATGATCGCCAACCAAGGTATCCCTGTAAGAGAAGTAAAGCATTAAAATGACATACTTTGATAAAGAAATGACCAACATTCTACTGAGGAATAAAATAAACAAAAAATAAATCAAACATATCTGACTAAAAGCATCTACACTAGATAAGACCCAGGAAATTAATCAACCACTAATAATAATAATAATATTAACAATTTTTTACATCTATATAGTGCGTTCCCCACTACTGAAAGGGCTTTACGTAGTGAGTAGGGAGCCACTTCAACCACCACCAATGTACAGCATCCACCTGAATGATGCAATGGTAGCCATTTCTGCTCCAGTATGAACACCACACATTAGCTGTTTGGTGCTGACAGGGTGAGGGATAGTTAGCCAGTTAGGGGGCCAGCAGGACTAGGCCATGGCAGTCAATTTAGCAAGGACATTGGGATACAACCTACTGTTTACGAAGGATCTTTTATGAGCACAGAAAATCAGGACCTTGATTTTATGTCTCATCAGAAGGACGGCACCATTTTTACAGCACTAGGCAAATCATCGCTACTGTCACTGAATGCAGAAGCTCACGGTTCTTTATTTTCCATAGGTTACAGAACCTTCTTCAAAGAAAAACTCATATCCTAATATGCTAGGTAGATGCATCCCTGGGCAACACTACCTGTACAGATATGCAAGACATGCTGGGAATTGGAGGCTAATTTACTCAAGGGGATGGTCTCTCCTATTGACATTGGAAGGGGCAGGAACATCTGTTGCCTCTCAGGATCATCCCTCAAGTGCCAAGGGATGGTGGTGGGATGATTGAGACAGGCTTTGGGCACCCCAGTGGATAACTGCTGAGGTGGCTGGGATGAAAGCTGATTTTGGTTGACCACTCTTGTTGGTGTCCTCAGTGCATTAGTCCGTCCTCATTACATGACTATTGATTGGTTCCTGTGTTTTGTTTCAGTATCTTTTTAAGGAGTGTCTCGTTTGCCCTTTGTCATTGGAATTTGACCAAACAGGCAGGTGCTGATGAGATGGCTACATTAGAGGCTTAGAAGAGCATCACCAGAGAAGATCCTCATCACCTGGTGAAGTCTATAAATTGCAGACTTCAAGCAGTCATTGCATGCAATGGATATGCGACAAGGTCCTAAATATGATGGATTTAATACACCTGCCATTGTGGTTTCCCAAACATTATGACACACTGAAATGGGGTGACCACATAGAAAGTGTTGTCACTTCTACATGGTGTGACTGAAATGTATGCAAATACCCAAACATGAAAGTCTACAATGAGCATTTTTGTCTCATCTGAATTGTTTGATTTGTAACTTTAAACTGTAAAACAGAGGGGGATATCAAAGAAAAATGTGTCTTGTCCCAAACATTATGGAGAGAACTGAATTTGCTTTTCTGTTGTGAAAAAATTCAAGGAACACATTACAAATCAAAATGTAAAAAACATCTTACTTGAACAACGGTTCTCACTCAGAGGGGCCTGAAAGAGAATAAAATATGACTGATCAGAAGACTAAAGCATTGGACTTAGGTTTATAATGTCAATGATAACTTCACATGATAATCACAGAGCATTGAAAATGAAATAAAATAAAAAATAAAGAATCCCTGACTAGCACTCAGATGACTGAGAGATGTTCACATCTATAAGAGAGCAGATACTCCATGATGGGTCTCAGTACATTTTAAAAGCTTGTGGTGATCAATCAGCTACCATTTTGGCTCACATTTTGAAGACCTCACTGACAGAATCGATGTCTCTGCCTGCTCTGTAATCACAATTGCCCTTTCCAAAAGAAAACAATTAAATTCCTTGAGAAGCCGACATATTGAAAATTAAGTGAAATGTGGACTTCTGGAATATCATCAACAGGTCAATACATTTCACGTGTACAGTGGATTCAGAAAGTATTCAGACCCCTCCACTTTTTTACAATTTGCCATGTTGCAGCCTTGTGCTAAAATCGTCTCAGCTAATTTTTTATTCATCAAGCAACACCCAATACCCGAGAATGACTAAGAGTGAAAAATATATTTTGGCAAAGTTATTAAAAATACAAATCTGAAGTAGCACATTATTGTAAGAATGTATACCCTTTATTCAGTACTTAGCTGAAGAACAATTCCAGCCTGCAGACTTCTTGGGCCTGCTGCGACGAGCTTCACCACCCTATCTGAGAATTTTCTGACATTCTTCTGCGCTGATCCTCTCAAGCTCTGTCTGGCTGAAGGGAGATTGCTGTCATTGTCCTGTTGGAAGGTAAACCTTTGGCCCAGTCTGATGTCCAGAACACCCTGGAGCAGATCTTCATTAAGGAAATCTCTGCACTTTGTTTCAGCCTCTCCTCAACCCTGACTTGTCGCCTGTCCCCAACCCCACAGCATGATGCTGCCACCAGTCCATACTTCACTATTGTATTCACCAGTTCATGAGTGGTACCTGGTTTCCTCCAAACATGATGCTAATCTTGGTTTCATCAGACAAGAGAATTTTATTTCTAATAGTCTGAGAGTCCCTTAGGTGCCTTTTTGTAAACTCCAAGCAGGCTTCTTTCTGTCTACTCTGTCATAAAGTCCACATTGGTGAACTGATTTCTTTCTGTTAGTTTCTGTCATCTCCATGCAGGTTCTCATAAGGTTCTTGGTCACCTCCCTTACTAAAGCTTTTCTCGTACAATTGCTCAGATTCGCCAGGTGGCTCACTCTAGGGAGAATTGTGGTTGTTCCAAACTTCTTCCATTTAAACATTTTGATGGCAACTGGGTTCTAGGGATCATTCAATGCTGCAGTAATATTTTTCTAGCTTTCCTCAGAACTGTGTCGACACAATACTGTCTCCAAACTGTTCAAGTAGTTCCTTGGTTTTTCATTTTTTGATTTTGCTATACTTTATTAATTCCCAAGAAGAAACTGTCTTTTCACACAACCTTTGGGAGTGCAGGGTGACCCATTGTACAGCGCTCCTGAAGCAATGTTTAGGTGAAGGGACTAATGGAGTCGGATCCCTTCTGGCAGTAACACCATTTGATCTGGCAACCTTCCAGATACCAGTGCAGGTCCTTAGCCATGGGACCACCACTTCTGTTCATCTGTGGGACATTTTATAGACATCTGTGTGTGCCTTTACTAATCAGTCAAATCAAATGAATTCACCACAGGTGGACTCCAAGCAAGATGTACAAATATCTCAGTGACGATAATAAAATGGGGTGCACCTGAGCCAGATTTCTAGTGTCATCGCAAATATTCTGAATACTTGTCTCGATGTGAGATTTTAGTTTATTATTTTTATTACATTTTTTGAAATGTCGAAATCAGTGTTTTTGCTTTTATTCTGAGATACTGACTGCTGCTTGATGTAAGAAAAATGTGATGCAAATGATTTTAGCAACAACATAACAAAATGTGTAAAAGGTCTGAATACTTTTTGAATCCTCTGTACTTCTCACCATTGTGGAACACTTGGATAATAAAAGCTGCTGTGCTAGACTACCATTAATAGAATTTAGTGTTTAAAGGATGTTTGGTATTTTTCAACTTGAATTTATTTCTTCACAAACATGTTACAGACACAGACACATTTGTTGGTACCCTTCCAGCTCATTGATAAAGTGCTGTTTGCCCCCTGAAAAGTGATGACATGCCACCTGTGAATCTGCATGCCTTTGATATGTCATCGTTTAAAGTTTGAATAAAGAACACGTGATGCTTATTCTACAGAGATCTTCTAAAATGGTCTGGACACATTTGTTGGAACCCCTAGAAAAGACCCTAAGTAATTGGATTCAAGTGGATTTTCAAACTTCCTCTTTTCTTGAATGTGCGTCACTACGTCTCTAATCATACAATCCCACATTCAGCCGATTTAAATGAAGAAAAATCTTCACTCTGCTGTTTGGTGTAATAGTGTGACACGCACTGAACATGGGCCAGAGAAAGCAAAGGAGAGAGACATCTGAGGAGACCAGAAAGAAAATGATAGTCAAGCATGTTAAAGGCAAAATGTAGAAGAACATCTCCAAGCAGTTTGATGTTCTTTTGACAAAAGTTGCACATATTATTAAATGTTTAAGGTCCTGGGACTGTAGCCATCCTCCCTAGATGTGGTTGCAAGAAGAAAATCAACCCCAGAATGCGCAGAAAGACAGTGAGAAAGGTAGACTAAAAACCATGGACAGCGTCCAGAGAGATAAAAGCTGAACTCCAAGATTAAAGTCCATCAGTATCTCCTTACACTTTTTGAGTGACATTGGGCTCAATGAAAGAAGACTCCACTGTTGAACAAAAAACATAAAAAAGCCAGACCAGAAGTTGCATAAATACATATTGATAAGCCACTATGCTTCAGGGGGAAAGTCCTTTGGACAGATGAGACAAAACTGGAGCTTTATAGCAAGTCACTTCATCTCAGTTTTCTCAGTTTCAAGTTATTTCAGAGACAATTGTGGGTTCATATTTTTTCATAAAGGGGAACTGACAAATTCATCTATGTCTTTATATTTGTATCTGTGTCCAAAGACAAGAAAATGAAGCTTTCAAGGAAAAGAACACCAGACCTACTGTGAAACATGGAGGAGGTCTGGTTATGTTTTAGGGCTGCTTTGCACTGTTCCCTGCATTGGGTGCCTTAAGTCTGTGCAGGGAACAATGAAGTCTCAAGACTATCAAGATATACTGGAGTTAAAATTACTGCCCAGTGTCATAAGAAGTCAAGCAAAATGAACCCTTTTATTGGCTAACTAAAAAGATTACAATATGCAAGCTTTCGAAGCAACTGAAGTAGGAGCCTGAGTTGCCTTGACTTCTCACTACCTTCATAATGACTAATATGGTACAACACCCTACTGCCCAGTGTCAGAAAGCTCTGTGTCAGTCACAAGTCCTGGATCCTCCAATTAGATATGGAGCTAAAAACCCACAGCTAAAAGCACCCAGAAACAGCAAAGAAGAAAACTTTGGACAATTCTGACGTTTTCATCTAGGAGCCCTGATACGAATCCTATCGAACATCTGTGAAAAGTACTGAGACATGCAGTGTGGAGAAGACCCCTTCAGGAGCAGTTTGAGTGGGCCAAACAACTTGTGGACGGGTGCAGAAGCTCCTGGAATCGCTTGTTTGCAGTATTTGCAAATTCTAAAGGTTGTACAACAGGTTAAGGGTAACATCATTTTTGTCCATGCCACTTTCATTTGTGTTATTATTTGAAATATTCTATTGAATTAAAACACTAAAGCAAAGTCTGACTTTTGTTGTACACAGAATAAACAGTGATTGCTGCCAATTAGTTTTCTCAGTTTATTTCAGAGACAATTATGGGTTCATCTTTTTTCATAAAGGGGAACTGACAAATTCATCTATGTCTGTATATTTGTATTTACCATATGAAATTGTGTTCTGAAGTTAAGTGCTCTCTATATTATAAAAGAAATATCTTGCCCACCGTGGTCCTTTACATTGTAGTGTACAGGGCATGGAGGAAAAATGATAAAACTTTCCCAATATGTTCATTTTTTCAGGCCAAGACATTTGTGAGTATTGACCCATGCCTTTCCTTGTTTGAAGTGCATATTTATGACAAAAAAAGGAATCTGGAAATAATCGTTTTATCTCATATTCCTGGTATGTCTTTTTCTTATGGTAAAGGTACATTTTCTATTCTCTTGTGCGAGTTCTCACATAAATAGAAAATTAAACCAACCGTGTGGTGTGAAAAGTCAACGTTGGTCAGTTGATAGGAAACCGCAACCAGGAACATGTGAAATGATGCTGGGCAGGAAGACTAAGCGATGAGCCATCTCACACAGCTGGTCTTCTTTTAGGACAGCTGATTCGCATTATTCCAGTATTTTTTATTTCAAAGGGACATGTATTTTGTAATGTGTGGATAATCACAAGATGCAGATCAATACTTGACAATTACTGTATCATAGCTTGAAAAATGGACGTATTCTGTAGGTTTTTAAGAGTTTCCTTCATACCCCCTAGTCAACAATGTAAAGTGCCAAGTCAAGTCAATTGGGGAGCATGCACTGGTACAGTGAGTTGCCGCACCCACTACATGACGAAACAACTCAGGATCCCGGTTTGCAACCCCCCAGGCAGACACGCGGTCCAGTCCCACCCTCCAGAAATGACCCTCTATCCGCCGCAGACAGGTGTTACATGGGCGATCCCTTGGCCTGGTCCAGCTACTCAGGTCCCCAACAATGAGGATCTTATGAGCCGGATCACCCTCAGGGAAAAGCGCCACATGGCCGTAGTGCCGTA
This sequence comes from Polypterus senegalus, assembly GCF_016835505.1. Taxonomy (NCBI): domain Eukaryota; kingdom Metazoa; phylum Chordata; class Cladistia; order Polypteriformes; family Polypteridae; genus Polypterus; species Polypterus senegalus. The sequence continues at coordinate 27,487 of NW_024384025.1, forward strand.
ACTGACGTTCCCTCAAAATGCAGGTTATGTGCCTCATTCAGGACTCCATGAGCAGCTGCTCATTCGACATAAAGTCAAACCAATGGTACCCAAGGATTTTCTGGAAAGACACAGTACCGAAGGAGTCCAGTCTTCATCTCAGGTCACTGGATATCATCTAGGGAATCAGTAGTCGGGAGCCCAGGATTCCCGGACATTTTTCATTCCCGCATTCCCGGGAAACCGGGAATGGCCAAGCTCGCATATATAGCATGTAAAAGTCTAAAAATCGATCAAGAAATAACAGAGTTATAGTTGAAAATAATTAAGTGGCACAGTTTTTTGGCCCACGGTGTAGTGTTTTGCAGATTAATTCAGTCAACCAGCAGCAGTTGTCAGTCTCCTGGCTCCAACTAAGACTGAGTATAGTGGACTGGGAGGAGTCTGCACTTGGCAACTCACGAATGCCGGGACAGGGCAGACTTCATTGACGTCTGTCAGACAACAGCTTTGAACAGCAACTTGAAATTGCAATTCGTCAGTCTGTTGCATCCACATTATCTGTGCCAAGAAATTTGCCATCACAAAATGATGACAAGAAACTGGATGCATCAGTAAAAGCTGAAATGGCGGTGTTTCAGAGCAACGGCAAGCGCGGGCATTGTTTAGAACAAGTGTATCATTATTTGATCTGGTAGATCGCGTTGCATTTAAAAAAATTTTTTTTTTAAACGTTAGTCTATCATATATCCTCCCTATGGCATTTGCCACTTGATTGACATACAGGGCGGCCAGTCTGAGATCTCCTTTCTTCTAACACACTGGTCATCCCACATGCACCCATACAATCAGATTGTTATTCAGACTACGAATGCCATGAATGCAATTACACCGATCTACATGCTGTCAAATAAACGAACCACAAGCCAGTGTGTATGCCTGATGAGCCCAGAATTAGGGTGAAACACGTGTCGCGTACTCTTTGCATTATTTGACAGTAAAACTTTGCAACATTCTATGATCTGCTTCTCACAACTGAAGAGGGCACCGTGGCGGATGTTTGCCGACACAAGCAATACCTGGTAGGTAACCATCCATACAATCAGATTGTGATTCAGACTACAAATGCCATGAATGTAATTACCCCGATCTACATGCTGTCAAATAAACAAACCACACGCTGAGGCGCAATGTAAAGGGCGAAACACGTGTCGCGTACTCTTTGCATTATTTGACAGTAATATATATAGCATTTTTAATGTAGGTAGATCATTTCGACCTGGTCATTTTAAAAGTAGCTCGATAGCCGAAAAAGTGTGGACACCCCTGAACTAGATACATGTACTTATATGACAGCATGAACTGCTTGTAGATAAGGTTAGTCTTTTATTGGTGTCAACATATTGCAGTAGTTTTATTAAAAATAAGTGTCGGCCGTTCTAAAACCATTCACATGTGAGATGCCCGTGTACTGTGTCATCCCTGGAAGCCCTGGATTCCCGGGAATGACATGCAGTATTCCCAAATTCCTAGGAATGGATTTCCTAATAGCGTCCATGTCTCGCAACCATATAGCAAAAGACAGGAAGCACCAGGACTCTAAAGACTTGGACCTTCGTCCTATAGAATAGATATCGGGAGTGCCACACACCCCTTCCCAGCAGCCTCATGACCTCCCATGCTCTCCCAATCCGTCTAATGACTTCAGAGGAAGAGTCACCAGACACATGAATGTCACTGCCAAAGTAAGTAAACCTCTCAATAAGGTCAACACTCTCTCAGCAAACAGACACACTGCTGATTGGCTGTGCCCAACAGGTCATTAAAGGCCTGGATCTTTGGTTTTTATTCAGGACACTCGCAAGCCCAGACACTCAGACTCCTCGCTCAGTCTCGAGTTCCCCGATCAGAGCCTCCATTGACTCCGCAAAGATTACAGCATCATTAGCAAACTCAAGATTAGTGAATCTTTCTTCACCAACAGATGCCCCACAGCCGTTGGACTCCACGACCTTGCCCAACACCCAGTCCATACAAGTATTGAACAGAGTAGGAGGAAGAACACATCGCTGACGAACACTAGAATCAACTGGGAAAAACACAGAGGTCCTGCCTCCGCTCTGCACAGCACTCACAGTACCAGGGTACAGGCCGGCCATGATATCCAGCAACCTCGAGGGGATCCCGCGAACCCTCAGGATGTCCCACAGGGCATCGAATGCTTTGCGAAAATTGACAAAGGCTGCAAAGAAACTCTGCCGAAATTCACGTTCGTAAAGTGCCAGTGTGGGCAAAATATTTTTTAGAAATTTATAGAAAGCACTTTGTGCACGTTTGTGAAAAAATTACTTTAACTTGAAAAATATCGAACTTATCCTTTAACACCTTAGTACCAGCACTTTATGTGCCACTGGATTTTATATGCCGTCTGTGCTCACTGTGGAGTCCATCTGCACCGGTTTTGTAATGTGATGGCCTGGCACCTGATCAATCCATGGAGTTGTGTGGTCTGCAATGTAATTGTGGTGAGGCAGAGATCTCAGCAAAGGGATCAGACTATTTCTAAACTGATTTTGAATCAATTTCCAAACCTTTCTGAACACACGTCTCCACTTTGTCATTATGGATTATGGAGAGTAGATTGATGGGCAAAAATGTCAAAACCTCTCCATTTCAAATATTAAATGTATGACACAATAATGTGTACAGAAAGTGGACGGAGTCTGAACACACTCTGAGCCCACTGTAACAACAACGTAAAGAAATCTGTAGATGTCAAAAGTATACAAGTACTGCTCTCCTGCTATCTCCATAGTTGTTTATACGGTATATAAACTAAAAATTAAGAATCAGTAAGAATATAAAAGCATTTCATTCAGTTAATTGTTGTGTCTGAGAAGACCCTGCTGTATTCATTTCAGGTTTAGAGTAAATCAGCTAAACTGACCAGAAATGTGGAGCATTAATACTCACCGCAGCCACCATTGCAACAAGCAGAGCGACGGTGGTGAGGAGGCAAACTGCTTTCACAGCAAACATGGTGATTGTCTCAGAGGTTGAGGTCTCAGGATCTCTAAACACTTGGGCATGTTATGCACTTTTATATGTTTAGACAAATGCAAATACACCAATTATTAAACAAAAAAGTGATCTCACTAATTTGGATTTGCATGTAAGGTGGGAACATAATAAATAATTTGGTTCTTTATCACCAATGCAAAAGATTTGACTATATAGGGCCTGAAGGTAGTTTTATTAAACCACTTCTTTATTACAGGAGTTTTACAAAGGAGAAAAAATGATGCAATTTTAAGTGCAGAGGCAGCGTTTACTTCTGAAATGATCAAGGCAGAAACCTATAAAACAGCAATAAACCTAAGAAACAATAAAATAAGACAAAAAGCCTAAATAAATCAGTGAGTATGAGCTAAGGCTGTCAAATTTTTTCAAAAAAGCAGTGGACCTGACTGGAGTGGGAACCGAATGTCCTGACCTGAGCAGTGGCTCAAGTGGAATACACATCTGGCAGCACTCCTTGTTGTGTGCCATGCATAGCAGGCCTCATTCTTCGACAAGTAGGGGACATTGCAGTACCCCAAACACTACCACAGTGACAGAAGCCCCAGATTCATATAAAAAGTTTATTATAATAATTACCTTAACAAAGTACTTCTTTGTAATAATAACCCCAACACAAGCACAATTCTCCTCTTTTCTTTCGTTCCATTCTTCCCGGGTGAGCTTTACCCTCTTCCAGCCAAATCCAACTCACCCAGAGGAGGTCCAGCAGCTCGTTTCATCTTAGAGCCAGGAGTACTTTCAAGTCTGTCACATTTCATCTAGGAAAGTCAGGCAAAACCTCCCAGTGACAAGAGAGCCTGCCTCCTGCAGCTTCTCCTGGAGGCACCCGAGGACCCCATTAGGGCTGCTCACCAAAACTCCAACTCCTATGCAGCCCTACAGGTGTCAGAATGGGAAGAACACCAGAAGGTATGGAATTTTTAATAAACGTATAATATTTTACTATGTATTATAAGTGCATATATTATACTGTATATATTGTGGCAGAGAGCCAGGGCCCTGATAATGAAAAGGCCAGGGGGGAGAGTTTTTTCAAGCCCATTTCTCTAGGGGGCGCATGGACATTTGCTGGGCCCTATTTGGCTGCACTTCCGCCACCCCCGGAAGGAGATTGTTGGGCACCTGGAGTCCTTCCTGGCACCCTATAAAAAGGGGCCATTTGCCAGAACTTGGCGGCCAGAGCTGGGAGGAAGAGAGCAAAGCCTGAGGAGGAGTGGAGTCCTATGGACTGGCGGCAAAAGGAACTGTATTATGCTCTGTGAGTATTGAGTGCTGTGTTGGTGATTTGTGCACCGTGGAACTGTAAATAAACCGGATGTGGGTGTTGAACCTGTGTCCTACCTGTCTGTGTTGGGGTTAGGGTGGGCTGTGCGAGCTGCGGGCTACACAATATATATATATATATATTCTGGGGGACTGCGGGGGCCTTTAACCAGCCAGGATGCCAGGACAGTTTCTCCCCTGGACCGACAGAGGGCAGCCCCATTGGTTTTCAGTGGGGCCACAATTCTTGAGCATGGGAGCTCAACCCTACTGGGGGCCATGGTCACCACCAGGGGGGGCGCATGGACTTTTACAGGCCCCTATTTGCCAGAACTACCGCCACACCCGGAAGTGCTGCCGGAAGAAGGTTGTTGGCATCTGGAGTTCTTCCGGGTCCCCTATAAATTGAGCCAGTCACCACCACTCAATGGCCAGAGTTGGGAGGAAGAGGACAAAGCCTAAGGAGGAGTGGAGGCGGAAGGACTGGCGGCATGAAGGGACTGTGAGCCTTGTGTTGTGTTGGTGTACTGTGCACAAGACAGTAAATAAACTGTGCGCTGGGTGCAAAACCTGTCTCCTGTCTGGGTTTGCTATCACAATATATATATATACAAACTCACACACACACATATCTGTGTGTATATATATATATATATATATATATATATATATATATATATATGGTAGCATGAGGCGATACCTGGACCCTACAGAGGTTGCACAGGTAGTCCAACTTCTCCAGGATGGCACATCAATACGTGTCATTGCCAGAAGGTTTGCTGTGTCTCCCTGCACAGTCTCAAGGGCATGGAGGAGATTCTAGGAGACAAGCAGTTACTCTAGGAGAGCTGGAGAGGGCCATAGAAGGTCCATAACCCATCAGCAGGACCAGTATCTGCTCCTTTGGGCAAGGAGGAACAGGATGAGCACTGCCAGAGCCCTACAAAATGACCTCCAGCAGGCCACTGGTGTGAATGTCTTTGACCAAACAACCAGAAAGACTTCATGAGGGTGACCCAAGGGCCCCATGTCCTCTAATGGGCCCTGAGCTCACTGCCCAGCAGCATGCAGCACGATTGGCATTCTCCATAGAATACCAGAATTGGCAGATGCACCACTGGTGCCCTGTGCTTTTTACAGATGAGAGCAGGTTCACCTTGAGCACGTGACAGAAGTGAAAGGGTCTGGAGAAGCCATGGAGAACATTATGTACAGTAACATCATTCAGCATGAGCAGTTTGGTGGTGGGTTTATTATTGTCTGGGGAGGCATATCCATGGAGGGTCACACAGACCGCTACAGGCTTGACAAAGGCACCTTGGCTGCCATTAGGTATCAGGATGAAATCCTTGGACCCATTGTCAGACCCTATGCTGGTACAGTGGCTCCTGGTGCACGACAATTCCTGGCCTCATGTGGTGAGAGTATGCAGGCAGTTCCTGGAGGATGAAGGAATTGATACCATTGACTGGCCACCACACTTTCCTGACCTAAATCCAATAGAACACCTCTGGCACATTATGTTTTGGTCCATCCAATGTCACCAGGTTGCACCTCAGACTGTCCAGGAGTTTAGTGATGCCCTGGTCCAGATCTGGGAGGAGATCCCCCACAACACCATCTGTCATCTCATTAGAAGCATGCACCGATGTTGTCAGGCATGTATACAAGAAAACAGGGGCCATACAAAGTGCTGCGTACAATTTGGAGTTGCTGCAATTAAATTTTGGCAAAATGGACTAGCCTGCCACATAATTTTTTCACTCTGATTTTTGGGGCGTCTTTGAATTCAGGGCTCTGTAGGTTGATCATTTTCATTTCCATCAAACGATGTGGCATCCTTTCGTTCCTAACACATTACCCAGTCTATATCAGTATAGATATCCAGGAGGATTTCTTTTTCCCATTGAGATCTGATGTGTTTTCAAAGTGTTACTTTAATTTTTTTGAGCAGTTTATATATATATATATATATATATATATATATATATATATATATATATACATCCATCGATCCATTTTCCAACTCGCTATATCCTAACTACAAGGTCACGGGGGTCTGCTGGAGCCAATCCCAGCCAACACAGGGCGCAAGGCAGGAAATATACCATCAGGGCGCACACACACACACACACAGTAGGGACAATTTAGAATCGCCAATGATCCTAACCCTCATGTCTTTGGACTGTGGGAGGAAACTGGAGTACCTGGAGGAAACCCACGCAGACATGGGGAGAACATGAAAACTCCACACAGGGAGGACCCGGGAAGTGAACTCAGGTCACCTAACTGCGCGGCAGCAGTTCTACCCACTGCGTCATTGTGCCACCCCTATATATATACAGTATATATATATATATATATATACATATACTAGGTTGGTGGTTCACCCCCTGCTCGCTACGCTAGCCAACCTCCCTGGCCTGCGCTACGCCCCTTCCACTTCGCATCTTTGCCGCTCACGTTGTGAAGACAGGGGGCTGAACGCACCCCAAGGAGATGTGTCGCTCTTCCGGAACCCCATCTTAAATGGTGATACAATGGGAAACAAATACATGTTTTTTTTACCTCCTCTTTGCTCAATTAGCTGCTGGAACAGCATTTCGAACATTTAGAAAGCCTATACAGCAGCTGTCCTACTCTTTGTCTTTTATTTCCGGCCCTGGGCGTGGTTAAATCTCTTGGCACAAAGTCTTGTCTCTTGATAGTTTTTAGTTTATAATTTAAAAACGGAATAAGAATCTGAAAATCGAACATCACATTAAAGTTCGATAAATTCTGAAAAGAATGATACCAAACATATAAAATAAGCCCAGTTTAAAGCGTGACATAAAATCGTTGCACTTATAGGCTTAGGAATTTATATATACTTATAGGCTTGGGAATTTATATATGCATATATATGTAGTATACTAGCAAAACACCAGCGCTTTGCATGTTTTTGACCTGCATTTTGATTGTGGAGTACTGCTTTTCAAATATTTTATTAAGAAGAAAATTAAAACCTTTTTAAACTGAGGGAAAATATACCAATAATTATTTGTTAAGGATCTCTTTGTATACCACATTGTCAGTTCAGCCCTCCGGTTGTAATATGACCAAGCTGTGCGCTGAGCTTACTCTTGAGCATGCAACGTACAGTTGGCCATGTGAAAAGAAATCTTGTTTCAAATCTCACAGCTTGAGTTGCTGCTGTCATAATCGGTTTGAGTTTCATGGTTTGTTTCAATTACGACAGTATTTGCAAGACTTGTGTTGAAGTGACATTTGGCATCTGTCAAGCATTGTAAGCATACAACCGGTTTCATTGATAACTTCACGTCCAGCTTTTGAGAGTTTAAACATTCATAAATATCAAAGTGTCCACTACTGAAATCGTCACCTGTGAATCTAAGATGTTTAAGAGGCATTGGCGGTTGTCGAAAGTTGTAAAATATTTGGCCATTTCGTACACTTGAAAGTGACAACCGAACAATTCAGCGGCAGCCAATCAATTCACATGCAGAACCATAGGTGAAGGGCTTAAGCATTTCACTCTTCTAGTGCTCCTGTGTAGTCTAATTATCTCCTGTACCGTCATCAGTCCACACCTTGAACCTGTCCCAGTCATTCAATACATAAGACACAATGTTCCTCCGGATATCAAGAGTGAGCCTGATATGGCCGTGCAATATGTAACAAAGAGAATGGAAAAGGCAGGTGTCATCTCTGGGCATGGAAACCACTCGGTAAGTGACAGTTCTTTGATCGATGGTGATCATCTTGATAGACATGTTAATGGGGGTACGGTTGGAACGATAAAGAAAATGGGTACCTGAACAATGTAAAGTAAGTCTAAAATACCTACACAATAACTATAATCGTAATAAATGAACAATAAAACAGCGGAGAAGCCGTGGATTAAATAAAAAGGCTGCAGTTATCAGCAGGGAGATGGAATCCCGTGGTGAAGCAAGGAAGGGAATGAAGAGACCGGAGCAACGGACGGCCTTATATAGGCAGGCAGCCAACAATGTGGGAGGCGTTGGGATGGGGGACCCAATGCCGCCTCACACTGTGACCGAACTGCAGGCTATGGACGTATATATGTATATAAGTAGGATTCAGTTAGCGTTGGGAACCCGCGTACCAAATTTCTTGAAGATGGGCCCATAAGTAACAAAGACCGTTGGAAAGTTCAATATGGTGGCCGACAGTGGCGTCATACCACCGAAATAAGTACGTACATTGGTTTCGGTTAGCGCAGAAAAGCTGCCTACTAAATTTCGTGAAGATGGGGCCATAAATAAGAAAGTTCAACATGGCGGACATTGTCGACCGTTATGACCGTTACGCGTAGAATTTCGAAATGAAACCTACTTAACATTTGTAAGTAAGCTGTAAGGAATGAACCTGCCAAATTTCAGCCTTCTACCTACACGGAAAGTTGGAGAATTAGTGATGAGTTAGTCAGTCAGTGAGTCAGTCAGTCAGTGAGGGCTTTGCCTTTTATTAGTATAGATGAAGCTGTGACAGAATGAATTATTAGCCATTAGGAAAAGTATTTACTGTAACTCAAGGATTAACTATATGTAACTTAAAGCTTAAGCACATGACGTATCTGCAACCCATGTAATTTTCCAAAGGTTAGAATGAGTAACAAACACCACTTTAGAAAGCTGGGATAAACTGATGGAAAAGCCCATACACCTCTCCTATCAAGCATTGCTAAGATCAATGGGAGAATCATAAATCCCTCCTGACTCAGATAGGTATGACTAACAAACACACATAAATTCATTGAAAAGATCTCTCAGCCAGGTCAGGAACCATCCATCCAAACCATGCCAGCCAACCCATGTTGTCTATGATTATATCACTAGACCCTATCATCGAGTCTCATGACTTCATTATCAGTGCTATTGTGATGATACACACCTGTACTTGTCATTCCCTGCACAGGACCACACGGTAATTGACTAGAATCTTTGCATGTCTCACTGATATTGCAGCCTCGATGAAAAACCACCATTTTCATCTCAACCTGGTAAAGAAAGACCTTGTTGCTCAAAGCCTGAGAGTCCTTTAGGTGCCTTTTTGCAAACACCAAGCAGACTTTCATGTGTCTTTACTGAGAAGAAGCTGCTATCTGGCCATTCTTCCATTAAACTCAGATTAGCAGAGAGTTGAATAAAGGTTTTCCTTCTGGGTGTTTCTTCCATCTCTACATGTGTTCTTTGCAGCTGAGCTAGAAAGGCCATTAGGTTTTTTTCCAACAATTTCACAGTTTTCCTGGGTGGCCAACTCTAGGAAGATTCAACGTTGCTTTAAACTTCCTCTATTTGTAAATTATGGCTGCCATTGTGCTTCTTGGGCACCTTTAATGCTGCAGAATTTTTTGTAGTCTTACACAGGTCTGAGCCTCGAGAAATCCCTGTCTCTAAGCTCTGCAGGCAATTCCTTTGACTTCATAGCCTTTTTCTTATCACCTGTGGTACTGTCTATAGGCAAGTGTGTGCCTCTCCTAATCATTTGCAATCAATTGAATTGACCACAGGTAGACTTCAGAAAAGGTGTAAGAACACCTCAATGATCATTATACTCCTTGGTTTTAACCCTGAGAGTGACTCGGGCTTGGAATTTTACGTAAATACATTTAAGCCCGAGACAGACATGAGGTGACATGTAATGACCTACTTTACTGTAGGATTTCTTACACTCACTTTTGACCTTCTTACCTTCATAGTGGGAGTGGTTCTCCTTTGGAGATTCGCCACTAACACTTTTTGCAGTAAGGGGAGTGCACCTTAAAGAATGACTGTTGACGTCCTAATGGAGCTAAGTCATTGCTTACACTAAACAACCCATGGCCCTCCATCACAAGACTCTTTGCCCAATGCAATGCCGGAACCGCAGGAGATTATGGGTTGCGACCCATAGATTAAGAAACTGTGCTTTACAGTCCTGGCACGAATATCTCTCAGGGCCACCTTCTACTGGATATTCTGTATAACATCATACCTAAAAAAAATATGAGTATTTCTAAACATTTTGTAACTCATGAATATTCACAAGTGGGGTGGAGCCCTTAACCAAAACACAAAGGTGTATAAACGAGCAGCTGTAAAGCCAGTTTAGAACAAACTGAAGCTGAACCCTTAGTTGAATTACGCAATAAGGATGAATTACTGATCACATGTTGACACGGGTAGTGAAACTGATGCATACAGCACTGTACGACCAATGAACCATGAAATCTCTGGTGAATTTAGTTGGCTGAAGGTTCGGAATGGTGCAAACAGCTGTGTGACAAAAAGGCAGAATAATTGTGATTGAGTTGAAGGACAAGAAAGTCGTTAGTCCCCTAAGCGCAGTTTAAACGTAGTCCTGTTCTACTTATTGTTGTCCATCATCCAACATCCATACATAGCAATCAAGTTTTTGCAAAAAAAAAAAGAATTATGTTAAGAACAGATCGATCCCCACAATGAATCTTTCTTAACTGAATGAATTCTTGCCCTTTCTGGACTGTTCTGATTTGGTGCTACATGTTGATTTTCCTACTCACTCTGGTGGTCATATATTAGACCTGATCTGTACATCTGGCTCATCTGTTGGCAACAGTATAGCAGTAATCTGGGCCTCTCTGATCATAAAGCCTTACTTTTCACTGTCTCATATCCTCTCTCTCCTCTTACCTCTAAACGTAAAATGTCTTTCAGAAATCTTAAAAATATCTGTCCCTCTATCCTTGCTGGATCCATTTCTGTCTTCTCCTGTTCCACCAACATTAGATAGTCTTGTTGACTAGTATAACTCAGCCCTTAATTCAACACTAGAGAAAACAGCTCTTTTAAAACATAAGGAGATTTCTTTTAAGCATTCATCTTCATGGTACACCACAGAATGAAGTTATATGAAAGGAGCTGGCTGACACCTTGAGAGAGTGTCACGTAACACTGGCCTCACTGTGCACATCCAGGCTTTCTCTGACCACCAAAGGGCTTACAGGGATGCATTAACGGCAGCCAAGAACACACATTATGGGCAGAATAATAGAACGTGTCCATGATAACCCAAGGGTTTTGTTCTCTGTAGTTAATAAACTACTTCAACCTGCATCTGTCCTGTTTACTTTCTCTACTTAAGAAAAATTAATCCACTTTTTCCATAAATAAGATTAAAGATCTAAATAATTCCACTAACATAAATACATCATCTGTTTTTATCTTTCCCTGTCTTCCCTCAACTTCCAGCTCCTTTTTTAAACTCTCACCAGTCACATCTGCATCTGTTAATGAATTTCTTTGTAAGATGACGCTGACTATTTGTGTACTCGACCCCATCCACACCATAATTCTTAAATCCTAACTTCATGCCATAATCCCAACTGTTAAAACAATAATCAATACATCCCTGGGCACCGGCTTTGTACTAGCCACTGTTAAAATCAATTCTGTAACCCCAGTGTTAAAAAGTCTGTTTTTGACACTAACAGTCTTAACAATTTTCAACCTATTTCTCACTTACCTTCGATGTCAAAATTTCTTGAAAGTGTTGTAGCCTCCCAACTCACTTAACGTCAAATGAATTGCTGGAACCCTTTCAGTTTGGTTTCATGGCACAGCACAGCTGAGAAACTGCTCTACTTCGGGTAATCAATGATTTTCTTATGGCAGCGTATTAATTCAGTCAGAGCTCAGTGGAGCATTTGAAAAGTCTACTGTCCAGAATGGAGAACATGCTGGGTAAGTCCAGTCTGACTGATAGGCAAGAGTTTGTTAGTCTTGGCAACAGCAGATCCAGCTCAGTGCCAGTCACACAAGGAGTCCCTCGGGGCTCTGTCCTTGGCCCTCTGCTTTTCTGTATCTTTTTGCTTCCCATTCACCATATTATTTGTAGCTTTGGATTGGGTTATCAGTTTTATGCAGATGATACACAACTGAATTTCAGTGTTAAAAGTGTTAAAAGCTTTGTCAGCTCACGACTTGCTTTAGTGAAATTAAACCTGGATGGAGCAGAATTCTTTAAAATTAAACTGTAACAAAACTGAACTTCTATAAATTGGCACTAAGGTACAATTTAAGAAAATAAGCTCCTTCTTATTCACTCTTGATGATGATCTCATCAGATCTTCTTGTAATGCAAGGAATCTTGGTGTTATTTTTGATTCCTCCCTTTCTTATTCCACCCACCAAACTTTCTTACTTTCACCTCCGCAACATATCCCGTGTTTGCGCATTCTCGTCCTTTTCTAGCACTTATCCCTGCTATTATCACATCCCTCATCGATTATTGTAACTCCCTACTAGCAGGTGCCACTTCTAATCTTACATTACGGCTCCAGTGGAGTCAAAACTCTGCTGCAAGAGTCTTGACATGGACCAGCAACAGCGAGCACATCACAGCCATTATGCTTTGGCTCCACTGGCTCCCTGCACCTTACAGGATTGAATATAAAATTCTATTATTTACCTACAAAGCTTTAAATGGCCTCACACCGGAACTACATAAGTGACCTTCTCCATCGCTCTGCTCCTGTTCGCTCACTAAGGTTCTCTGATGTTGGCCATCTTGTTGTGCCCTACACTAACCTGCACTCAATGGGTGACAAGGCCTTGAAACTTTGGAACTACCTCCTGAAATTAATGACATCAGCTGACTGCATTCATTCCATTAAAAAACAATTTAAAGCTCATCTATTCAGGTAGGCTTTTAACTTAACGTAACATTCTGCCCGTTTCTTTCTATTTACCTCTTTGTCCAGATGCTCAGGATAATTTATGTGTGTGTGTGTGTATCATAACTGATGTGATTTGTTCAGGCTTTTCTTTTAGTATTGAATTTAGTATTTTACACTGCTTCATATCTCCTGTGTTTATCTGTTTAGTGTTCTATGCAGAAATATTTGTATTCACTGTTACGTATTCCCTGCTGTTTAAATAAGCACCTTGATTACAGGAAAGGCGTTATATAAATTCTTCTTTGTTCTTCTTTTGGCTGCTCCTGTTAGGGGTTGCCACAGTGGATTATCTTCTTCCATATCTTCCTGTCTTCTGTATCTTGTTCTGTTACATCCATCACCTGCATGTCCTCTCTCACCACATCCATAAACCTTCACTTACTCTTTTACTCTTACCTAGCAGCTCTATCCTTAACACCCTTTTCCCAAAATACTCAGCATCTCTCCTCTGCACATGACCAAACCAATGCAATCTCGCCTCTCTGGCTTTGTCTCCTATCCATCCAACTTGAGCTGACCCTCAAATGTACTCATTTCTAATCCTGTCCATCCTCGTCACACCCAATGCAAATCTTAGCATCTTTAACTCTGCCACCTCCAGCTCTGCATTCTGCCTTCTGGTCAGTGCCACCGTCTCTAGCCCATATAGCTGGTCTCACTACTGTCTCCCTTTCACTCTTGCTGATACCTGTCTGTGACAAATCACTCCTGACACTCTACTCCATCCACTCCATCCTCTCTTCACCTCTCTTCTACACTCCCTATTACTCTGTACTGTTAATCCCAAGTATTTAAACTCATCCACTTTTGCCAACTCTACTCCCTGTATTCTAACCATTCCACTGACCTCCCTCTCATTTACACACATGTATTCTGTCTTGTTCCTACTGACCTTCATTCCTCTCCTCTCTAGAGCATATCTCCACCTCTCCAGGATCTCCTCGACCTGCTCCCTACTGTCGCTACAGATCACAATGTCATCAGCAAACATCATAGTAAACAGGAACTCCTGCCTAATATCGTCTGTCAACCTGTCCATCTCCATTGCAAATAAGAAAGGGTTCAGAGCTGATCCCTGATGTAATCCCACCTCCATGTTGAATGCATCCGTCGCTTCTACCGCAGACCTCACCACTGTCACACTTCTTTCGTACATATACTGTACAACTCTTACGTACTTCTCTGCCACTCCTGACTTCCTCATACAATACCACAGCTCCTCGCAAGGCACCCTGTTATATGCTTTGTCCAGGTCCAAAAAGACGCATGGCAACTCTTTCTGGGCCTCTCTATACTTCTCCATCAACACTCTCAGAGCAAACATCACGTCTGTGGTGCTATTTCCTGTCATGAAACCATATTGCTGCTCCCTAATCATCACCTCACTTCTTAACCGAGCTTCCACTACTCTTTCCCATAACTTCAGTTTTATCCCCCTGTAGTTACTACATCTCTGCACATCCCCCTTATTCTTAAATATTGTTAACAGCACACTTATGCTCTACTCCTCAGGCATCCTCTCACTTTCCAAGATTCCATTAAACAATCTGGTTAAAAACTACACTGCCATCTCTCCTAAACACCTCAATGCTTCCATAGGTATGTCATCTGGACCAACAGCCTTTCAGTTTTTCATCCTCTTCATCGCTGTCCTTACTTCGTCCTTACTTATCCATTGCACTTCCTGATTCATTATCTCCACATCATTAAAACCTTTTCTCTCTCTCGTTCTCTTCATTCATCAACCTCTCAAAGTACTCTTTCCATCTGCTCAACACACTCTCCTCGCTTGTGAGTACGTTTCCATCTTTATCCTTTATCACCCTAACTTACTGCACATCTTTACCAGCTTGGTCTCTCTGTTTAGCCAATCGGTACAGGTCCTTTTCTCCATCCTTAGTGTCCAACCTCTCATAAAACTCATCATATGCCTTTTCTTTAGCCTTCGCCAACTGACTGTATGACCAAACGTACAGAGAAATAAAATAAGATAAATAACCTTAAATAGAATTTTCCTTAAACAAGAACTTTTCTTTTTTTGTAATATCATTTTTTCTCTATTTCTGTGTGAGCTGTTTTGCTTTGAATGTTTTTTTTCAGCCATTGTACAACATTCATTAAAAAAAGAAAGAAAAAATATATAGTGGTTATTTTATGTTTTTTAATTTGTAGTGATCTGTCATGGAATGACATCAGTGAAGAAGAAAGTAGTGATTACTTAGACCTGATCATAACAGTTCAACCTGATGTGTGTTCAAACCATAGTGTAGCATATATGTATTTATGTATGTAACTATGTATGTATTTAGGTATTGAAAGAGCTTCTGTAAAAATATCAAGTTTCCCCCAGGGTCAAATAAAGTTCTATCTATCTATCTATCTATCTATCTATCTATCTATCTATCTATCTATCTATCTATCTATCTATCTATCTATCTATCTATCTATCTATCTATCTATCTATCTATCTATCTATCGTATACGTCATTTACCCAGTTCATCACAACTGAGTGCTTGATCAGTGCTATGGGAACATTAAAGGCGATTTTTTTTTTTTCACCAAAACTTTTAAAATTAACATATTTGGTTTGTAGAATTATTTGAAAATGTGTCACATTATTGCCAGAATTGTCCTATGAAGCAAAGTAAAAGCTGCAGAAGTTTGGTAATTTTGGATGAACGCAGTTACATTGTAGATAGCAACAAGATGCAAAAACATCAAGGGTGTGAGAGAAAGAATCAACTGCTGAATTTGCATCAGCTTACACTGTGGCCATCTCACAGACCTTTTATTTCAATATTGCTCATGTTCATTGTGTCATTAAAGACCTGAAGGGAGTTTTATGAAGCCGCACCTTTTTAATTTTATTATTGTAATTTTGACAGGAAATTTTATTCAGGTTCACTGTCCTAGACTATTTACATCATTCTTTTATAACTTCAGCCCTAGAGAGAGTTTGGTGACCCACCTCAGGACCACAAACTGAAGTAAAGATGTCAAGTTGGAAGCCTTGTGGCTTAAAATGTTCTGTCTTAGCCACCACACCACAGAGCTCTTAAAAATGGTGTTTTGTTAACCTGAATCAATCAAAAACTTTCATACAGTGCAGACAACTCGATATTTTTGCTTTGCACCCACCCCCATGCCCACCGTAACCTATCATCTATGTGGGAGGTACGAAAGCTTTTCATTCGTCAAAAATATCGATCTCTGGTTTTTGACTGATCTTGACAGTTTAGTGTCCCCTGATACTAAAAGCATCGATATCTCGATGATGGGTGTGTGTGTGTGCATATGTGTGACAGTATCTTGAGGATGGTGTGGAGCTAAAACAGCTGGATGAAAAAATACCAAACTTGAAACTTAAGCTGTTATGAGATGAAGATGTGCTGATTAGTTTATGAGCCAAATCATGCAAGAGAAAGAGGCGCTGTAGAGGAACTCTCAAATACCATAATTCTGCAATGAATCATGAATTCTTCTTGTAAATTGCTATCATAATGATCTATTTTATGATCAGAAAGCTCAGTATCAGAGCAGTAAATAATTACTGAATTCTCTAACAGAATAAAAAACAAATGATTCTTCATTTGTATGACCACTTAGGTGCGTAAGTAAATGAAGAAAAAGACAGCTAATGCTGACTCCATACATCCTTTTCTTTAGTACTTTTAAACAATGAGCATTGCTTTAAAATGTAAAAATGGAGAGGATGGAAATATTCTTTTCTTCTTTGTTATAGTTTTAGCAGAGTAAAAAAAAAATACTGAAATACTTCAACCTTTGTCTGTACACCATGTTTTAGTGTGAACTCTATGCACGGCATTATGCATAAGGCCCCTGGTCCCAAGTAGAAATGCTGCTGGGTTCTATTCTCGTTTGACACTCAAATATCTCCATATTTTCTTTACTTATCTGAACTTTTCATTACTTACAAACCAGAGCGTGCATTGATGACACCTCTAATATGACACCTTCTTCTACATTTGCTTTACAAAATATAGCAAAGTGTACATTTTTATGATTTGAGAGCAATGGATTTTATTGTAACAAAAGGTTTATAAAACTACAAAAAAAGAAATTTTATATTATAGGTAGGATTTAGCATGAAAGTGAGACTTCAACTACTTTTCAGTTAATTTTTCAGGTAAAATTCCAGTCATTTAAATTTTCTTTGTTCAAAGGCACTTAATAAGATTTTATTATAAGTATATTTTTTGGGTCACCTGCACTTCCAAACTTAAAATTGAGGTCCTGAATCTATGAGGTCATTAAAGATCCCTTCATAATGAGTAGGGTGTAACGTGATGTCCAGGCTAAATTGCCCACCAAGGCCTGGTCATTCTGGCCCCCTAATGTTCCCCTCTCTCTAATTGGCTGTCCTTCACCCCTTCATAGCTCATGTGTGCTGAGCATACTGACGCAAAAATTGCTGCTATCACATCATCCAGGTGGATACTGCTCATTAGTAGTGGCTGAAGTGACTCCCCGCTCACTATGTAAAGCATTTTGAGAAGTGAGGAAAGCGCTATATAGATGTAAATAATTATTAATATTATTATTATTATTATTATCATTGGTTGAATCTTTGCTGTTCTCATGCATTCACATAGGACAGGGGTCCTCAATCCCAGTCCTGGAGAGCCGCAGTGGCTGCAGGATTTTGTTCTGACCTGGTTGCTTAATTAGAAAGCAATTCTTGCCAATAAAGCACTAACAAGCTATGAAATTAAATTAACTCTGCTATGTCAGGTCATTCTCATATCCTAGATTTTCTTTCCCTTTCTATCATTCAAATGATTTGAAGGCTAAAATGGACGAGTAATTCTCAGTCCTTCACTTTTTTCTCTTCATTTTTCTTCCAAGTATTTAATTAAACCCAATAGTGCAGATAAATACACACAGGTGTAAATGTAAATAAGCTAAATGGAGAAATGCTGCTCTCTCTTGTCATTTGCATGTTATTGATAATAAGGAGCAATTAAAATAGCTGTTTAAGACAAAATTAAGCAATAAGGGCTCAAAATCACTAAAGCGAAGCAGAAGTGTTACTTTAGCAATAAGTGCTTTTTATTAAGCAACTGGGTTGGAGCAAAAACCTGCAGCCACTGCGGCTCTCCAGGACCGTGATTGAGGACCCCTGACATAGGAGGATCATCTTCCAGGTTTATTGGTAGCAAGCGATACCATTCCAGGATGAGAGAGGGTGCAGTCACTAACATTGTCATCAATTTGGTCACCTACTGCAAGGGCAAATGACTTCACTCCTACCTGTTGGACAACAATAAAAGAGTGGACACCCCAGAAAAACATATCTCATTTCAAGCCTGAACTAGCAGCTGCATGGAGCTCCCAACAAATCCCTGCTCTACTGAGTTAAATACTTTTAAAGAGCATCATGAAGACTTGTTTTTGTTTTCATTTAATTTCCTGTAACATCATTTAGCATTTTTTTGTTTGTTTTCATTTACTTTAAGATAAAAATGGATGACCTGGCTTGTTCCCTGACTCTTCTTTGATGTCCACGATTGTCCTTCCATCTGTCCAGACTCCCCTTTTTATGTCATTCAGAATAACAAATCCTCCTGATTTAGAGATAAATAGTAAATAATGGCTCTTTCAAATATGTACTTTCACAAATGAATTATTTTTTTTTTGTAATCAACCCTTTGGGATATATTGAAATCACACATAAAAGATAAAAGGAAACTTACTGTATTAATTTAGAACAGACTGAACTGATCTTATTTGTAAATTTGATGAAGAATGTAAATTGTCCGACTCCCCAGATCTCCACAGGAAAGGGTAATGTCTACATCTGAGCTATTAATTCAATCAAACAACATGTCCTTAAATTATCAAGAGAAGAGCAATGAGGATGATTAGAGGACTGAGACGGCCCTGCCTGTCATTTCCATTAGGCTACAGATTCTCATCTACATCACACCTAATATCATTCTTTGCAAGACACCTTAGTTGAAAAAGCTTTGTGTGACAAAATCAAGCCTGGCGTGCCTCTGCATTGATGTCATCACAGACTGTATCCATGGCCTTAATGAGCACGACCTGAAAATATGAATTATAGTCATAAACATTCCAACAACATTCTGAAAAAAACTCTTTGATGGCATTGAGGAATGAAGAGTTTGGTGGGAGATACACCATTGATATCCTCAGATGGGACTGGAACCTCCCCTCTGTTGCTCTCTCACATTGTTACATATGATGACAAAGTTTTCCAACTGTTGGTATGTTACATTTACAGATAAATTGTTAACTTTGTTTAAATAATGAATACTGTTAATAGTTACACATATGGGGTGGCACGGTGGCAGAGCAGTAGCATTGCTGCCTTGCAATAGTGAGTGATGTCACTTATGATCCCTGCCTGGAGTTTGCATGTTTTTCCTGATGGGTTTCCACAGTTGGGCTCAGTTTTCCACTGAAAGACATGAAGGCTTGGGGACTTGGTGACACTAAAATGACGTTAGTGTGTGTGTGTGCTTGTGTTCACCTTGCGATGAGCTTATGCCTCATCCAGGGATTTTGTTTGTGTCTTGCACCCAATGCTTGCTGGAATGGGCACATCCCCGGATTGATGGATGTAATCATTAAACATCCTGTTCAGAGATATTGTGGCAAAGTGTCCTTGGAATTTAATGGCTGTTTCAGGCACACGTGTCGCATCTCGTGAAGTATAAACCTGGCCTTAGGCACCTTCATTTTCAGCTGATGATCTTGACTAGGGCTTATTTTTGGGTTAGGATATATGTTACAGAAATGACTGAAAATCATGCCAGGGCTTACTTTCGGAGTAGGTCTTATTTTCAGTGAACCGCTGTAATTTAATTATTGTTCCCTTCATTTTAATAGCCCTGTTTTTATGGATTCAGGGCTCTGAATGGACTCTTATTTTCATTAAATGGCAGCCAAAACAGACGACCAGCTAAATTGGGGCTTCAAACTCCAACCAATTTCACTCCAACCAGTTTCTGAATGAGAAGCCAATTCTTGCTTTCAATTAAACCCGTTATTTAATTCCATGGCTTGTTGCTGCTCTCATTCTGCCACAGCAATAATTTCCAAAACTGTTGATTTTTCTTTTTCTAAGAACACTGTCAAAATGTTTGGTGACCTGAGAGATCAGCCTTATTGAGACCTTCACCTTTCTTTATTTTCAGATACTGTGTGATGGACACAGGTGAGCTGGTGATGTGGTGGCTTGTTTTGTGGCTCGTTATTGTTTGGCAGCTAATAAAGGAAAAAGAAACAACAAAGGGGCCTGAGTCAAGTTAAATAAAACTGAGACAAAAGAAGTTAATTAAGAAGATAGATAGAATGAAAACCTGCAGCCACTGCGGCCCTCCAGGACCGGAGTTTGACACCCGTGATTAGCCATTTATGTTAGAGATTTATTATTTAGTGCACTTATGTAGCATTTAAGTGTGAAATGTATCATTTAAGTGCAACATTTATCATTTAGTAGAGACATATAGAAACTATGTTAAATTTCTAGCATTTAATTTCAACACTAAGCTTTTAGCAGAGAGATTCACCATTTATGTTAAATATTTGCAATTTAAACAAGTGATTTCAGATTTTACACCTCAAAAATGCACACATTTGAGTAAAAGAGAACATTTTTACATTTGCCATCCTGTAAATGTACAATAAATGATTGTAAAGAAGCAAGTACACCATTTTGCAAATGGCACCCCATACTTATGTGGACTACAAGGTGCTAGTTTCTATGTATTAATTTATTTTTTTAAGAGTATGAATTCTGATATCTCAGTGAAATCCCATGAATAAAATGACTAACTTCAGTGGTCTCATCGTCACAGTTGCACTGTCAGAGTTTCCTAACTAAAGTCACATCAGTAGTCCAGCTATGCCAGTCCTGACACCACAACTTGTCCTGAATTCCCTTATCAGGTGTACAATGGGTTAATAAAGTCAGTCAGAAAACCAAGAACATTGAGTTGTCTGCACTGTATGCAACTTTTAATTTCTTCAAGTTAACAAAAGTCCATCTTTAAGAGCTGTGGGGTCAAATCCTCTATCTAGTTAATACCCACAAGACATTTAATGTGTTTACTTCAGTTTGTGGTCCTGAGGGGGTCACTTAACTCTGTAGAGCTGCAGTTATAAAAAATATATGTAAATAGTCTAGGAGTGTGATCCTGAATAACACTACGAATAATAAAATTTAAAAGGTGCGGCTTCACAAAACTGGCTTCAGGTCTTTAATGACACAATGAAAATTAGCAATATTGAAATAAAAGATCTAAATATTCCATGGAATAGCCACAGTGTAGGCTGATGCAAATTCAGTAACTTCTTCTTTCTCTCACACCCTTGAGTTTTTTTCAATCTTATTACTATCTGCACAATAAATAAAATAAATCCTAAAACACTTGTGCCCCATGTCCGAGTACCATGTTAGCCACCATTGCAGTTCACCTCAAGGCTGCCCGGGCTCTGCTGTGAGTGTTAAAACTTGAACCAACAGACCTCACTCTGCATCGTTTCTATGAAGCTTGATCTAAGGGGTAGAGTTTTTTTTCTTTTTGCCTTTATTGTTTCTTGAACTGATAGATGGCCAGTTTAATTAATTCTTTTTTTTTTCTTTGTGAGTGATCTTTAATTTGAAATTCAACAAACAGACTGATTAATGTTTCTATTAGTCCACCTAACACAAATGATACCAACTGACCTCTTATGTTCTCTTTGTAAGTGGTGGATATGAAGAAAGGTCAATACCAGT
This sequence comes from Polypterus senegalus, assembly GCF_016835505.1. Taxonomy (NCBI): domain Eukaryota; kingdom Metazoa; phylum Chordata; class Cladistia; order Polypteriformes; family Polypteridae; genus Polypterus; species Polypterus senegalus. Next base: position 49,300 of record NW_024384025.1, read on the forward strand.
TACCTCAGCGTTTCTCAGTCTTTAAGTATTTGCGACCCGAGTTTTCATAACAGTTTTAATCTCGCCCCCCCTAACATTCTTTTGAAATGTAGATGTATATATTATTATACCTACTTAACTTTTATCAATATTTATCTAACTCTGTATTTATTGTTCTATTATCAGAATATAGTTTAAGTTAATTTGGTTTGGTTTTCTTTTTTTCACAATTTTCGCACCTCCCTTTATGTTACTTCACGCCCCCCTAGGGTGGCCCGCCCCACAGGCTGAGAACCACTGAGTTACCTGTAAGCTCTTATTTGTCTCTCTGTATGTCTTGTAACCCGTGGGACCCCTAATGACAGACATCTTGCTGACTGGGAGTGTCTTTCATTTCCAGACCTTTACTTCAAGTCAGCTTCACCATCAATGGAGGACTTCACCTCAGCATCTTCAAGTGGCCTTAAAGTACCTTAGCTAGACATGGACTGGACAATCCAGGCTTTTGTCAGTGCTAATAAGAAATAGACAAAGGAATTGAGTTTTAAGCTTTTACTTATATTAATTTTCATTAAAATCAATAACAGCAGATATGCAGAGATAAACAAAATTATACAACATGGGAACTTTACATCTTTATTCAAGCCAACCAGAAGTAGTAAGATGCCAATGATCAATCTGATCCTAAGCATCTTCTTCTCCTACAAGTGATGTGCTCTGAAGCAAAGAAAAGACATGCAGATAGAGAGAGACATAGAACTGTTTATCAGCTGAGAACGTGTCCTCCAGCATCAGCTCCCCATCTCACCCAAACAGGAGAACAATCACACACTGGGTGGCCTGACCTTTTGCAGCTTCTCACAACCCTGTGAATGCTTCAGACACTTTTATCAGCAGCTCAAGGTTGGATAAGATCCCCAGCTAGGTAAGCAGAATTAAATAAATACCCTTAAAGAGCTGCTTCATGTTCCTGTTTCCCCAGAATGTAACTGCACTTCTGTTCATCTTGACAAGAAACTCACAAAGGCCTCTTACTGGAACAGTTTAAAATATCTAATATGCATAGATTGATATGACTGTGACTGTCCATCATCCTATTTTAAATTCATGAAACTTCTTGAAGCTCCTCTAATATGATAAAGTATGGGATGTGCAGAAGATGTTGAAGGTATAACTTCTCCACTTCACAACTGTTAGTCCTTCCAAAGCTGGGCATGTTTGGGCCAGGCGAGTCCTTAAAAAATTCAAATGTATTGCAATATACAAAATAAATGTGGACATATCTTGCAATAAAATTTAAATCTTTGTAGTTCAACTATATATTTTAAGATAGATAGATAGATAGATAGATAGATAGATAGATAGATAGATAGATAGATAGATAGATGTGAAAGGGATAAAGCCTAATGGATCAAATGGGGGAGTTCATCTAACAAGGACCATTCAACCAGCAGTACAATATGTGACACTGGTAGTGCCTCTTTGCCATGGTCCCAGTTTAGATACTAGCAGAATTGCGAGCAACCAGTAGTTTTGAAGAGTAGCCCTGTTGGGGTTCCTGGCTGCCACCAGGAGACGCTGCCAGCAGATGACCTCCCTGTAGTGGAGTACATCTTTTTGACCCTGAAATGCTTCCGCTGTGCAATACTGTAGCACCAGAAGTACTCCTGGATCCAACATGAAAAGAAGGCGTCTCACTTTGATCAGAGAGTCAGAGTTGAGAGGCAGTGGGCAACCCTCACCAGGACGATAGACAGAATAGAAGAGGATTGTGATTGTGTATTCAATGGCTGTGCTTGCTTGGGAAGGATTGTGAAAAATTAAAAAAACCTTTATTTCCATTCAATGGGAGATTTTCAAGTTTCAAAACTATGTGCAGTACAGTCTGCTCGACATATCTTAAGAAAAACTGAACTGTTCAGAAAAATTTCCTTGAGGAATAAGTTTGTTAGATTTCAACAACTTTGCTTCACAACAGGGTGGCGAGTTGTTTCATGCAGTCGGACAGTCAGACATGGCTATCCTAAAAGGTGCTTTGCACATTATATGCACCTAAAAAGGACTTGAACTGCATTAGTCCAGCTGGAACGGCTTTCCTCCAGTATACAGCTGCTCTTCTGTGTTTGTTGGTCTCCATGTCTTGCTGCTTCACTAATCCCTTCAAGTCTTTGTATTTCATTTTTTTTGCTTGCATTATCATGACCTTCTTAAATGGACTGAGCCCATAGTAATGTTCTTATTTTTTATTCTTTATAATTTATTTCACCCTTTCTTGATGTCTCTGCCGTCTTTCTTGATCATTTAAAGACTAGACGTGGTATAAGTACCTCAGAATGCTTCATTTCTTTATTTTTTATTCTTCTGTGACAATCATGTGTCTTAATAAAACTACCTTTAGGCCATCAGTAAAAAAAAGTTTATGTGCAAATGGCTCTTAAAATGTTAAAAACAATCATTGACAAAGAGCCAAATGTTTTGCTTAGTGTCTGTCTTGCACACCAATGCAAATGAATGAGATCAGAATTTTTGAATTTTATTTGAAATATTTGCATAGTTGAATTTACAAAAGTGCATCAGACACCCCTGAGACCTCATCGTCTGAGCCGATCACCATGTTCATTGAGAAAGCAGTTTGCCTCCTTGCCACCCTCGCTATGCTGGTCGCAATAGCTGTGGTGAGTATTAATGCTCTGCTAGGAGATCTATTCCATATTTCTGGTCATTTCAGATAGTTTACTCTAAAATACACGAATACGACAGACTATCAGACACAGTATTATAGCACACTGAATGGCTCTCAATGCTGACTGAAAACAGAATTCAACTTTTAGTCTACATCTAAATCTTTAAAATTAGCAGTAGGACTGGCCTTCAACAACAGTGGTGTTTCATGTTTATTTCTTCTTAAAAGCAAATTAAATGATATTGGTATGTCAAGCAGAATATTCTAAAACACAAATTAAAAACATAAAATTTTACCAAAGGACAAAAGCAACCGTCTGCTGCTTTTAAAACATTGTGAAGGTTTACACTGAAGTTCAGGTCTATAGTCATGTACACACAATTTATTCTTCTTGCTCTTGATTTTTTCCCACGTCTATCCATGTGCTCCATGTGCCTGATCAACCTTCTCCAAAACAACTTGGTCCTTCACCTCCTCACCAGTCAGGCCCTTTTCCTTTACTTTATCCATCCATCTCTGCTTTGGCCTCCCTTGCTTTCTCTTCCTGCGATCTTCAATTCCCATCACTCATTTTCCCACACAGCCATTATCTCTCCTCATCACTTCTCCATACAACTTCACCCGAATTTTCTGTACTTATTAATCGTCTCTCCCACTTTTGTTGTACCATTGTCTGTCTCATTTTTCATTGTCCTTTTTGAGTATTTCCACACATCTATCTTAACATTATCATTTCTTCAACATACAATTTCTTCTCCTGCACTCTTACTGTTGTCCTAAAACCTTCCATTTGATGCATCCAAACTGCACTCTTAGTTATCTCTGCATTTAATTCTCCATTTTGAGCTCTCTTGTAAATAGCTTTCCCTGCAACATAACTTCTGAATCCTCTTTATCAATAAACCTCAGATATTCTGTCCTCGCCCTATTTATCTTCAACCCTCTAATATCTAAACTCCTTCTCCATTCTTCCAACTTACTCTCCACTTTCTCTTTTCTGGTGCACCTAACACAGTGTCATCAGCTCAAAGCCTGCACCAGATAACCATCCATATCATCACATCAATAACCAGATCAAAGAAGTACACAATTGATTGAATTTTGTAAATACGTTTCTCCTACAGACGAGTGGCAGTAGAGTAATACATACAACAGACAATGAACACAAGATGAACCATGAAAACAATAGTATATGATAGATAAGAAACACTTCTGAAGATGTAGATATGAGAGACTATTGAGCAGCCGTATGACCTTCACATAGAAACTGTCCCAAAATCTAATAAAGTGGGACTAATAGCTCTGAACAGAAGTAGAAGAACAGCGACAGTGAACAACAGTGTTTGATTTTAAAACTTACCTGTATAAGACAGAATGTGTTATTGATGGCTTGGACAAAAGGGAGCTGTTCACCACTAATATTCAGAGCTACCTTCACCTCCCTTTGTAGTGCCTGGTGTCCCTGGGCTGAGCAGGTGCCCTAACAGAATGTCACACAGCCGGTCAGGAGAGATGGAACTGTGCACCTTTTGAACTTGTGGGACAAAGCAGTAGGTACCGAAGTTTTTGTCATCTGTGAAAACAACTGCACCAGTGAGTCTTTTTGATGAGAGCTGAGATGTGTCGTACCCCCCGTCTGGTCCACAGTGATTGAGACTCTGAAAAAGTGAATGTCATTGACTGCTTCACAATATCTGCCAAGTGTAGATGGGAGTGTAGCTCCTGCTTTATGAAGTACACAAGCGTTTCCTTGGCTGTGTTGAATTTAAAGGTGAGATTGTCACCTTTACAGAACTGTGTCAGAAGGCAAAGCTCTTCTCTAGAAGCTGGCTTATGAAGGTTGGTGTTCAGGCCTACAGTTCAATTTAATTCAATTGAAGGTATGCTTGGCTTCCTAGTCATGGCAAGTGGTACGCCACTTCTTGAGAAGAGCCTGAGGGGAGGATCAGCATGGAAAAGGTAAGGCAGCCATTTCATGATGACAGACGATTTCATTGTATGTTCTACCTCTGAGACTGATGGGAATTCCTTAGAGTTGAAAGTGTCGGTGACAATGACAGCATTTTGGCCACCATAGTTTTAATAAAATAGAGTAAAGCTTCATCCTATAAGTAGCAGAAATTCCATATTTTTCAATTTCATTTTCTTTCAGTATTTATTGCTTATTGAGTGAAGCCATCACTGTTAAAGAACACTTTTGTCCAAAGCCTTACTCATCTCATCAGTTGCATATTTCTCTTTTTCAGGCATGTCCAGATTACTCAGATTCTGCAAACAGAAAACATTGTAAGTTGTATGTTTAAGATGTTCACCTAAGCATTTACAAAATTTTAAAAGGAGAACAGCAGTGCTAGTCTGGAGTGTCAGTCCTTGAAACACTGAATTAGTGAACATGATGTGTTTTGTAATGATTTCCTCTAAGTCTGTGTAGCCATGTAAATTTCACAAGATTCTTAACTGGCACTCAGACAGCAGTCGGTCACGAAGCAACCACAAAACAAGCTAAGGAGAAAAAAACTCCATTACCAGAATTATTTCAATAAAACGCTGGCGTAATACACAAGGAGATAAATCCTATAAAGGAAAGTTCAAGTGGACAGCATAAAGCACGCGTCACAAAACCTTTGACTCATCTTGTATAATGTAGAGAGAACATCTCAGACAAAGAGGGAGCTCCCTTATTATTAAAACATGTACTTTGCAGACAGCAGTGCGCTAATTAAAACAGCAAAACAGAAAAACATGTTTGTCACAGGAAAACAAATTATTTTAAACAAATCATTTTAATTTGAGCATCAATATTAAACAAGTGTTATTCCAAGGTCTGTAAATGCCACAACATAACACTTTTAATTCTGATTCATTTAATTCAGGGTCTTGGAGAGGCAGAGTCTCTGCTGACATCACGGAGTTCAAAGAACAAGATGACCCTGGATGGGCACCATGCCATTGCAGTGCCCACTCACACATACTCAAACCACCCGAGGCAAACTGAGAATCAACAAGGAACTTAAAACACACATTTGGGATGTGGAAGACAATCCTAAACAAACACAGGGAGGACCTGCAAAATCTGCACTGATAGCAACCAAGTTAGCATTTGAATGCAGGATCACAAAACTAGAACCGCTAACTATTGTGCCACCTAAAATTTTAAAAGCCAAGCATGTCATTCAGCAATCAAAGTGTGCAGATACACTCCGCAAAGAACTTCCAGCTGCTTTACTCCAATTAAATTCTTAATTACAGAAATGTGAGTGTATTTGCTGCCTTAGGGTGCTTTTTTGAATTGTCTGCCTTACAGTTGGGAAAAATGTTTCACACATTCCTTTTACTTTTCATAACTTACATGTCTTGTAGTTTCATGTTCTTGACACTTGCTTCTTAATATCAATCTAATTACTATGTACACCTGATGAAGTACATTTCGCTTTACAAGAAGATACCTACAGTGCCTTGTGAAAGTACTCACCTCCCCTTGGTATGTGTTGCCGTGTTTTGTTGCATTGCAACGGGGAAATAAAATGGATTTTTGAGGGGTTATCTGTGAATCTTTGCAGCTCCTTCAGTGTTACCCTTGGTGTCTTTGTTGCATCTCTGATGAATGTCTTCCTTGCCCAGTCTGTGAGTTCTGACGGGTAGCCTTCTCTTCTCAAATTTGCAGTGGTGCCTTATTCTTTCTATTTTGCTATAATAGATTTAATGATGCTCCGTGGAATATTTTTAATAACCCAATTTTGATCTCTGCTTCTCCACAACTTTGTCTCTGACCTACTATATTTGGAGTGCTCCTTGGTCTCCATGTTGCTTGCTTAGTGGTGTAGCAGAGTCAGAGGCCTGTCAGAACAGGTCTATTTATACTGACATCATGTGACAAATCATGTGGCACTCTGATGGCACACAAGTGGACCCTGAAAAACTAACAATGTGAGTTTTGAACTGAATTGGTTTGACAACATCTGATTTAGGGGTTTCATAGCAAAGGGGATGAATACATGTGCACTCAAAACATTTCAGTTATTAATTGTTTTTAAGTTCTGTTCGCTTACAGTGCTCATTGTTTGTTTTCACACAGACTGACAAAGGTATGGTGGCCTACACAGCTAACAACCGGTTGTAAATTTCCGTGCTTTTTTAATTTATGACTTGTCCGTCCATTTACAGTATTAACCAGGCCGTTCCCTTAGTTGTTTCTGTACACTCCTCATTTACGTCCCCTTAAACTAACTGTAGTCTTCTATGGGTCTGATATTTATAATTCATTTTTAGAATTTATGAACTTCTTTTTTAGAGACTGTAGTTTTATTGTTGCATAAGCCCCGATAATTAGAGGTAATATGTGAAATAGGACTCTGTCATTGTCCTGCATGTTTTCTATGCCTCACTCTAATTCAAATAGTTAAATTCTTTCCCTATTGTTTCAAAATGTAACTCCAAAAATGAAAAAACCAAAAAAGTCTTTGTTGGTTATTTAGTGTCGTATGTTTGTTAAAATCTCTTGTGTCTTATTATTCATATAAACTCTTTGTTTTCCTCTTCTGACAACTGTAGACCTTTACCATACGACCTCCTGCAGTCATCTGAGTAAACGTTTAATTGTTACATTCACTGCAGTCTGGTCATTTATCTTTTTATCTCTTTTTTTGTAGGAGAAGTGATGAGCTACATCTGCTGAAGCCTGTAACCACTACAGACATTGTGTGATCCATTAAAATAAAACAGTCATGCATTTCTATTCCTTGTGTCTTCTGTCATCACTCCAGCTCTGGTATTCATCACAAATTGGTTAATCCACCATGATGACTCTCTGCAATTCTTTTGATTTCTGACAATTGTCTGCCAATAAGCAAATTGGATGGCTCCTGTAAAAATAAGCAATTCTTACTCATATTCCCTCAGTAATGTTCAGTTTTTGTTTGCTCTTCTAGATTTCTCCAGTTTTGGTTTTGCTCTTTTAAGGTTCACCTTTTATCTTCTGTGTTGGTGTCTTCCTTGTGCTTCAGTAATTCTCTGTTTGTTGGACCAAATGTTCTTTCTCATTTCTTTTCCCTCTTTCACAGAGTACATGTGTAATTTTACTCTACTTAGTGATACATTTGTAATGGACCCATCAGCATTTAAACCATTAATGCTTCTGTCAACAATATTTAAACCAACAGATATAAAATTCAATATCAAGTCCACCACAATCACAGTAATGGCAGCGTAGCCTGACACCACTGGCAATGTTTTCTAACACCAGGGTTTTCACGTAAAATCCTATTAGCCCCATGGAGGAATGCTGACTACTGCCGACCTATCCTGACAGCATTAGATGCACAACAACATTGACTCCTTCATAGGGTGACAGTCCATATCTGGGAAAATGTACAAACCAGACAGCAGCACCGATTTAGATTTGCCAATTGAGCTTTAACAAGCATTTTGGAATAGGACCATTATATCACGGTAAGGCTCCTGCTCAGCCCAAGGCTGCAGGCCATCATAAAAACTGGTGAAGCTGGCATAAAATATTACTGGCACCCAGCTCTCTTCAGTTCAGGACATATATAACACACGTGTGTTGGAAAAGCAAACCATTTTCTAATGACCTTAGCCACTTCACAGAGTCTCTTTTAAAGACTATTAGCATTTATACCACAAGGTTCAAGGTTTTATCTTTTGGTCATTACATGAAATTCTTGAGTGTTTAAAAGCCAGTTAGAAATCCACTGTGGTATGGACTTAAATGAGGAAATATCATACACACAATGACTAACCACAGAACTGACAGCATTGTAAGAAACATTTCAAAACTTACACCTCTCCTAACATTGCAAGATGCTGAGAAGTTAATTCAAGATTTTGTCTTTAGCTGACTAGATTACCATAATGCACTCCAAACCAACTAAGAAAGACATCAATCAGTGGCAATAAGTTCAGTTAACCAGAAAAGAAAAATATGAGCAGATCTAACCCACTTTAGCATCATTACTTTGGTTAATACACGCTGCCTAAAGAAAGGCACCAGAATCTTCATGGATTCCAGTCAGCCATGCTACAGTCTATTTGAACTTGCTCCTGCCTTTGAGAGTTCCCAGGACCACAGTAAACTCATTAATTAGGAAATGGTAAAAGTTTGGGACCACCAATGTATGGATATTCTTGTTGTTTTTAAATCATTATCTTTGCATCATTATGTATATATGTCTATATAGATGACCCTCCTTTCCATGTGTTTTGTGGCTGACTAATTATACAATACAGTACAATTTAATTTTGTATAGCCTAAAACCACACAAGGAGTGCTGTTATGTGCCATCTTTTGACAGCACCCAAGCCTGGACTCTCTAAGAAGACAAGAAACCTCCCCATCCCTTCCCCCCCCCAACCCCACCAAAAAACCCTTTTAGGAAAAAATAAATGGAATAAATCTCGGGAAAGATATTTCGAAGAGAGGTCTCTTTTCAGGTAAGTCGGGCATGCAGTGGGTGGGGATAAATACAATACAATACATAGAACAGAACACAAGTATTCCTCAATTCAATATAATAGTGGAATCATAATATTTTAAGTACGGAGCAAAATGCAAGGGTAGATGATATCACAAAATTTGATTCAGATTTGTTCAGAGTCCTGAACACCTCAGCCGTCAAGCTGTCTTCCCACTACTGGCCATTGCACAGCTGAATCAGAGCTGGGCCAGCTAAAATGATGATAGGACCCTTCTATCCGATGATTTTAGTGCTCCTCCATCACAGATGACTTTTCTTTAGACAGGCAGATAACTTGGCAGTAGGGCAGGGGCACCAAGTGCCACATTTGAGTACAGAAAAGAGAAAAAGGATAGGTGAAAGTTAATAACAAATTATAACGATCATATTCCTTATATTTAAGTGCTAATGACTAATAACAGAGATACAGTATAGACAGTTAATCAGCAGCTCTAGTCAGGATATGTTAAGATGAAGAAGTGAGTCTTCAGCCGGGATTTGAAAGCTGGCACTGAAGGGGCATCTCTTATAGTAGCAGGCAGACCATCCCACAGTTTAAGGACTTTGTAACTGAAAGCTCAACCTCCCACTGTTATTTTATTAATTCTTGGAATCATAAGCAGACTGGAATCTTGAGATCTTAATGTGTGCTCTGGTGTGTAAATAATGATAAGTTCAGATAGATAACTTGGACCTTGGCCATTTAAGGCTTTGTATGTTAAAAGGATGATTTTGAAATCTGCCCTAAAATTAACTGTGAGACAGTGTAAGGATTTAAGAACTAGAGTTATGTTCTTGTAATATTTCTTGCAGCAACATTTTGGATTATCTGGATGCTGTATAAAGAACAATTTGAACATAAAGTGAACACCTCATTGAAGTAGTCAATCCAAATAGAAATATATGCATGAATTAATTTCTCAGTATCCAGCATATTTAGAAAACAACTTCATTTGTAATATGGAAGAAATATATACAGTAAAAGCATTTAAAAGTCCCTTCCTTTCAAATATCCCAGAGTGCAGTGGGAAAAGGATTTCTCACTCAATAGTTCAGAAAAGGAGTGGAAGGCAGCTATGCACAGAATTCACTCAAACTACAAATGTGCAAAGCATACAATTATTCAACTTAAAATCTTCTATCGAGCACATCTGTCTAACTTGAAATTGTCCAAAATTTTTCCATGGCAAGATCCAACCTGCATACTTTTCAATTGAGTTCCTGCCTCACTGGGCTATACATATGTTTTGGGTGTGTACCAAATTAACATCATTCTGGGCCAAAATCTTTATTACAATACAATACAATTTATTTTTGTATAGCCCAAAATCACACAAGAAGTGGCGCAATGGGCTTTAACAGGCCCTGTCTTTTGACAGCCCCCCAGCCTTGACTCTCTAAGAAGACAAGGAAAAACTCCCAAAAAAACCTTTGTAGGGAAAAAAGAAAAGAAGAAACCTCAGGAAAGGCAGTTTAAAGAGAGACCCCTTTCCAGGTTGGCTTGGCGTGCAGTGGGTGCCAAAAAGAAGGGGGTCTATACAATACAATACACAGAACAGAACAAAATAAACATTTTTAGAAGTATGGAGCAGAATTTAACAGTAGATGATATCACATAATATGATTTGGATTTGTTTATAGTCTTGGAGACCTCATCCATCAAGCTGCCTCATCTGGCCATTCCACAGCTAAAACAGCGCTCAGCCAGCCAATCTGATGATAGGACCCCTCTTTCCCATGATTCCTGCGATCCTCCATCAGGGATGACTTTACCTTAGGCAGGCAAAACAACTTGGCAGGTGGGCCGTGGCACCAAGTGCCACATTTGAGTACCGAGAAGAGAAACAGAATAGGTGAGGGTTAGTAACAAATTATAACGATCATGTTACTTATGTTTTAGTGCTAATGACTAACAACAGAGATGCAGTCTGTACAGTTAATCAGCAGCTCTAGTCAGGATATGCTAAACTGAAGTAGTGAGTCTTCAGCCGGGATTTAAAGGCTGAGACCGAAGGGGCATCTCTTATAGTAGCAGGCAGACCATTCCACAGTTTAGGGGCCCTGTAACTAAAAGCTCGACCTCCCACTGTTATTTTATTAATCCTTGGAATCCTAAGCAGACCGGCATCTTGAGGTCTTAATGTGCCCTTTGGTTTGTAAGTCATGATAAGTTCAGACAAGTAAGTCGGACCTTGGCCATTTAATGCTTTATATGGTAAAAGGAGGATTTTGAAAGCTGCCCTAAACTTAAGTGGGAGCTAGTGTAACGACTCTATAATTGGAGTTATGTGTTTGTATTTTCTTGTTCTTGTAATAATTCTTGTAGCAGGATTTTGGATTAACTGGAGGCTGTATAAAGAACAGTTTGAACATCCAGTGAACACCGCATTGCAGTAGTCAATCCTACTAGAAATAAATGCATGAATTAATTTCTCAGAATCCTGTTTATTTAGAAAGCGCCTTAATTTCCCAACATTTTTAAGATGGAAGAAACATGATTTTGACAACTTTATACTGTGTGCTATAAATGACATACTAGAGTCAAAGATAACTCCTAGATTGTGGGCTGATTCAGTAAAATTAATGGGGATTCCAACTGAGTCAAATGATGAAAAATATTGTTGTTATCAGCGTCATTCCCTCCAACAATTAACATCTCTGTTTTATCTGTATTTAAAGACAAGTAGTTCTCATTCATCCACTCCTTTAATTTACTAACACAACTAATTAAAGACAACATCGGAGAAACTTCATTTGATCTAAATGAAAGGTATAACTGGGTGTCATCTGCATATGAGTGAAAATTAACATTATGTTTCCTAATGAGAGATCCCAGTGGAAGCATGTAAAGTGAAAACAGTAAAGGTCCCAGTACTGAGCCCTGCGGACACCATATTAAACTTCTGTGTATAATGATGGAGTACTGTCAGCACATTTCTGTACATATTGGAATCGATTTGATAAATAAGAACTAAACCAAGCGAGCACGGTGCCTGTAAGCCCACCTTTATTTTCTAGCCTGTGCAGTACAATAGAATGGTCAGTGGTGTCAAATGCTGCACTTAAGTCCAACAACATAATTAGGAATTTCCTTCATCAGAGGATATCAGAATGTCATTTACAACCCACGTTAGTGCTGTTTCTGTACTATGACCAGTGCGGAAACCAGACTGGAATTTCTCAAATAAATTGTAATGCGTAAGGTGTGACTGAAGCTGACTGGTGACTACTTTTTCTAGTATTTTAGAGAGAAATGGTAAATTTGAAATAGGCCTATAATTATTTAGTATGTGTGGGTCTAGGTCTGACTTTTTAAGTAAAGGTTTAATGACTGACACTTTTAGTGCATCAGGTACTGTGCCATGCAATAATGAACTATTGATAATGGTTAGAATAGGCCTGCAAGAACATCCATTGCACTTTTACTAGTTTTGTTGGCACTGGATCTAGGGAACAAGTAGTGGGCTTCATTTTAGAAATTAAAGTTAAGACTTCCTGCTCAGTTACAGGATTAAAATTACTAAAGTGCTGAATGCAATGTGAGACAGGGTCTGCTAAGCTAGTATTTGGTTTGTACTGTGATGCTGAGATCTGGGATCTTATATTTTTAATTTTCTCATTGAAGAAGTTCATAAAGTCTGTACTGCTAATATCTGTTGGTATTTTGCACTGTAGATCTGAATTCCCATTTGTTAATTTAGCCACTGTTCTAAAAGTACCCGAGGATTTTTATTATTGCTATCTATTATTGTAGAATAGTATTCTGAGCGAGCTTTAAAGAGGGCTTTTTTATATTTTTTAACACTCTCTGTCCATGCAATTTGAAAGACATGTAGCTTTGTTGTTCTCCATCTGCGCTCCAGTTTTTGACACTCTAATTTAAGAGCTTGAGTGTTTTCATTAAACCAGGGAAGTTTCTATGTGCTTTGATCACTTTTGTTTTAACCAGTGTAGAGCCACTCAAGGTCACATTATAATGTGATGTTAGCTGATCTAAATTGTTTTCCACGTTTACATTTGATGTTAACTGATCTAAATGCTTTCCACAATTCCACTCACTTACTCAAAGTATCTATAAATTTTTGAAGCAGAATTACAATCTAGATGTCGCACTGTCTTTGTTTTAATCTGTGAGTGTGTTGGCAAGGGCAGAACTAAATCAAATGTAATTAAGTAGTTATCGGAAATAACTTAATTTAATGGTGTAATATTTACATTTTGAATTTCAACTTTGTAAGTTATAATTAAATCTAATGTGTGGTTATGATTATGAGTTGGACCTTTGACAATCTGACAAAATCCTACTGAATTTAACAAATAAGTAAAACATTTGCTAAAAGTGTCAGTTTCCACATCAATGTGTACATTAAAATCCCCCATCAGTACTATGTGATCATAATTTAGAGCCAAATCGGATAAAACGTTGCTAAATTCAGTCATGAATAATGAATATGGCCCTGGTGGTCTGTAGACTAGCACTATAATTGTGTTGGAATCTGTTTTAATATTTAAAATGAATGCCTCTCCTAAATTTTAGAAGTGATTTGCATTTTGTTACAATGAATTATTCCAAGTCCTCCTCCTCGACCAGAATCTCTAGACTTATGAAGGAACGAGTATCCATCTGGTGACGCCTCAGCTAGGGGAACAGTGTCACATTTACTAAGCCAGGTTTCAGTGAGAAGACACAGATCAGATTTTGTACTTAATATAATATCATTTACCAAAACAGCTTTACTGCCAAGAGAGCGAATGTTCAATAAGAAGCATTTAAAACTGAATGCTTCTTTCTGAACTGGTGATATATTTTTACAGATGCCCCTGGTGGAGGGTCTTGTTTTATCCCTTGGTCTAATTATACACCTTATTTTTTGGTTATCAAGCAATTAAAGGTTTGTATCAAGACTAAATTTACTGGATGCCTCACAACAGGGATTAAATGCCTTTCAGACATCCTTGGTGTCACAATCCCTCCTAATCCACTAACAGCTGTGTTTGGTGGGCTCACAGAGGGACTTAAAGTGGAGAAGGGCAAAAAAACTGTAATTGCCATTCATTCACTATTAGCACATAGCTACAAAGTTGGAATAATCCCGGGCCAACTCATTAATCTCAGTGGGCAACAGATGTAATATACTACTTGAAATTGCAAAAAAGTAAATTGTCACTTACAAGATCTGTTTAAATGTCTTTTAAACCTGTCAGGGTCTCATCAGTAACATTTTAGAACAGTGGTTCTCAACCTTGGCGCGCCTTAGTAACAAAAAGCGGGGCGCGAAGATGTGAAAAAAAGAAAACAAGAATCAAAAATATGAAAAAAACATCTGTTGAAACTAAAACAAATTAACTTAAACTACATTCTAATACTAGAACAATAAATATAGAGTTAGATAAATGTCAATAAAAGTTAAGGTATAATAAAATATGCACCTACATTTCAAAAAAATGTTAGGGGGGGCACGAATAAAACTGTTATGAAAACTTGGGTCGCAAATACTTAAAGGTTGAGAAACGCTGATGTAACTATCTTGGAGAGTAATCATAAAAAAAAAAATTCTTTGTATGTGAACACACTTGCCCAATAAATGTGATTCTGATTCTTATTATGGTCTTCTTCTTCTTCTTCTTTTGGCTGCTTCTGTTAGCGGTCGCCACAGCGGATCATCTTCTTCCATACCTTTCTGTCCTCTGCATCTTGTTGTGTTACACCCATCACCTGCATGTCCTCTCTCACCACATCCATAAACCTTTTCTTAGGCTTTCCTCTTTTCCTCTTGCCTGGCATCTCTATCCTTAGCATTCTTCTCCCAATATACTCAGCATCTCTCCTCTGCACATGTCCAAACCCAACGCAATGTCACCTCTCTGACTTTGTCTCCCAACTGTCCAACTTGAGCAGACCCTCTAATGTCCTTATTTCTAATCCTATCCATCGTCATCACACCCAGTGCAAATCTTAGCATCTTTAACTCTGCCACCTCCAGCTCTGTCTCCTGCTTTCTGGTCAGTGCCACCGTCTCCATCCCATATAACATAGCTGGTCTCACTATCGTCCTGTAGACCTTCCCTTTCACTCTTGCTGATACCCGTTTGTCACAAATCACTCCTGACACTCTTCTCCACCCATTCCACCCTGCCTGAACTCTCTTTTTCACCTCTCTTCCACACTCCCCATTACTCTGTAATACTGAACCCAAGTATTTTTAACTCATCCACCTTCGCCAACTCTACTCCTTGCATCCTCACCATTCCACTGACCTCCCTCTCATTTACACACATGCACACATGTATTCTTTCTTGTTTCTACTGATCTTCATTCCTCTCCTCTCTAGAGTAGATCTCCTCACAATGCAGGTAATGTGCCTAATTCGGAATTCCGTGAGCAACACAAAGTCAAACGAGTGGCATCCAAGTATTCTTCAAAGAGACACAGTAGTGGAGGAGTCCAGTCTTCATCTCAGGTCACTGTAAAGTGCTCATGTCTCGCAACCATGTAGCAAAACAGGAAGAACCAGGACTCTAAGGACATTGACCTTCATCTTTTTGCAGAGATATTGGGAGAGGAACGCACCCCTTTCCAGTGTCCTCATGACCCCCATGCTCTTGCAATCCATCTACTGACTACATAGAAAGAGTCAGCAGAGACATAAATGTTGCTGCCGAGTCAAGTAAACCTCTTGACACAGTTGACACACTCTCCGTAGACAGACACACAGCTGAAGGCAGTTTGGGAGCGTGAACGTGAGTGAGAGATTAAAAGTGAATAAAGAAATGCTAACTTGGACAAGTACTATAAATTTACAGACGAATATCAAATGTATGTTTTTATTGTATGATATTAACAATAAGAGCAGTCAATGATCATTTCCACTTTCTTGGTGGTATTGAGGACCAGGGGCCTCATGTATAATGCCATGCTTATAATTCACACTAAAACATGGCGTACGGACAAAAACAGAAAGGTGTGTACACACAAAAAATCCAGATCCAGAATTTCAGTGAAGGCGAAGTTGAGACAAAGAAAATGTACTATTTGTTGGCTCAAGCAGTGGTATAAACAACAAAAGGAAGTCTTTCGAGTGATATAGAGTGCGAATAAACTCAAAAGTTCAAGTTCAGAAAGTCACACAGTGCCCGAAATAAAAAAGAAGTGGTCAAATATCAGAGTCGCCATAAAAAGGTGAGTTGTTGTCCGAGTATCATACGGAGGTGTATTAGGCTACAGCAGGGGTCTCTAACCTTTATTTCCCTGAGAGCTACTTTTACAAAATGAAAATGGGCAAGAGCTATTCATGTTTTCTAATGTTTATTCTCATAGCTTATTTCAACTCAAACAAACTGAATGGGCTTGTTTGGCCTGAACATTTACAAAATGTTGGTGTCCACAACTCACATTTTGCATTAAAACACCACAAAAAATATTTTGTTCACCTGCAAGTACATTTTATATGTCTATATGCATTTTCTCACACTATTGAATTAAAACAAGAATGCTGTTAAAACAAAACAATGCAATTACATATACACAGATATTACTTATTCATTTGTCATTTTGCTCCATGTCACTGTGTCACTTTATTCACAGGTCCAGTTGCATGTGTGATGTGCGTTTTAGTTAGTCAGATGACTGGCACTGAGGTGTATGGTGGAGTGGAGCCACTGAAGTTTACTCTTATGGAGTCATTTAAGTGTTCATCTGTCTGTCTTGTTCTGAACTTTGATTTCATGACATTCATGTCAGAAAAGGCTGACTCACAAAGGTATGGAGACCCATACAAAGCAGACACTTTCAGAGCTTCTTGGTGAAGATTATTATAGTTCTCTGGCTCTATTAAGCTCCAAAAATGCTGAGAATGCTGTTGTGACTTTAACTGCACATTATTTTCAAGGTTTACTAATATATAATATATAAAATCCAGTGTATGTCTGTCTGTATGTATGTCCACTTTACACAAGAGAACTTCTTAACAGATTTAGATCAGTTTTTTTCTATAATTTGCTTGAACATTACAGTTGATTTTGTGACTTCTCTCATTTCACTTGTGGTACCGAATCTGAGATCCACGCAACTTGGAGGGCTCTCCTCACTCATTCGCCATCTTTGGGGCATGTAACTAAACTCCGGTTAGCTAGCGAACGAGAGAACAATTGAATTCAACTTGGTTTGATATTTAAAATAAAGTGTTACTTAGGTCTTGATGAGTTTGAGTCCGGATATTCTCTTAAGTGTACGCCACATTGAAAAGATAGATTGCAATTCAGATTGTGGACCGCCATTTGATTTTTTGGAAAGATTGCCCACCCCTAATTTGACTAATCAAGTTTTCAAATTTATGTAGGATTCATTAACCCTTTGGCAGCTCGAGCTACCGGTAGCTCACGAGTAACGTGTTGGAGACCCCGGGGTAAAGAGAAAAGAAAAAAAATAAGGACACAGTGAAGAAAAGGTCAAAATGTCCACTTCAATCTTGTAGTTTATTTTTTCACATCGTAAACTTAATCTTAAAATCATTTAATTTACCAGTTTCTCAAATCCCATCGTAACTAAAATAGCACATTAAATGTTTCACATTCTATATGTTCTTCTATGTGCTCTATGTGAATCACTATGTCCTTCTTAAATGCGATAGGACACAGAATATATTACATTCATGATATTACAGATCTCTGAACAATTTAAATACTAAGATGTATACTTCACATGATTTTCGTGATGATAGGATTTAAAGCACGTATTAAACATGAGGGCATGGTGGCACATTGGTAGCGACATGCTGGCACCCCGTCCAGAGATTGTTCCTGCCTCCTGCTTGCTGTGCCATGCGTGACCCTCTATGAAATAATTTATTGTTGCAGTAATATCTCCTACAAACGTACTAACCCCCAGTTCCTGTCCTTCCATTTCTTTCTCCAAGTAACCAATCGCCACACAATAAGTTCTTTAATAAATGTAAAACCATCTCTGAGCTGAGAACGTCGAATCTTCAGAACCTTTATGGAACAATGAAAGGGGAGCTGAAAGAGGCAGGGCTACATTGCTTCTGGGGCCTTCTTCTCAGAGCTGTGGAAGGAAGAACAGACAAACATGTTAGTGGCAGCCCCCCTCCTAGCCATGTAGGGAACCCTTTCAATGCAGCACTGCAACTTTATAGAGCTAAAGGCTCAGGAACCACCTTTTCACCGTGACATTGGAATCTTTCCGTGAGTGACAACATCAGAGGGGGTGTGTGATCCGTCACCAGGGTGAACTCCAACCCCAGCAGGTAATATCGGAGTTGCGTAATCACCCACTTTATGGCAAGGGCTTCCCTTTCGATGGATGCTTACCTAATCTCCCAGTCCAGCAGTTTCTGGCTGAGGTATAATATGGGGTATTCAGCTCCATCGACAATCTAACTCAACACAGCTCCTAGACCGATCTCTGACGCATTGGTCTTGAGAAAGAAAGGCAGTGAGGATTCAGGGGCTTTTAATAAGGGTGCTGCTGTAAGGGTCGATTTTAAGTCACTGCATGCCACCTCAGCATCAAGGGTCCATACCATTGTACTGGGTACCCTTTTCTTTGTTAGCAAAGTCAAGAGCACAGCCATTTCAGATAATCTGGGCACAAATGTTTGGTAGTATCCAGCAAGCCCTAAGAAAGCTTGTATTTGCCTCTTGGTTTGTGGCCAGGGCCAGTCTTGAATGGCAGCAACTTTGGTCCACAGAAGCTTTATCTGCCTACCACCCACTACATACCCCAAGTATTTGTATTCCGTCACCCCATAGTAACACTATGCTGTATTGGTCTTAACCCTGTGGTGTTATGGGTCCACAGCTCGCTGAGCAAAGGCCATTTTTTTAAAATAAATAATCACTGCTCTCGTGGTGCCTTAGCGAGGGGGCGTTGGGCCATAGCAAGCCACGGGGCGATCTGCGGTGTGGGCGTTTCTCACCGAGTGCACAGGTGAGGAACTGCCCACATCCGTGATTGTTCCCGCCGTGGCTAATGTGCTGCAGCTGCTATGGCCCCTCGCTATATAAAAAGAAGCGTAAGTCAGTAGTTATATGCATGCGGCAAATATCAAAATGTCAATCAAATTTGATGGATGACCGGAAGACTGGAAGTCCCGCCT
The DNA here is from genome assembly GCF_016835505.1 of Polypterus senegalus. Taxonomy (NCBI): domain Eukaryota; kingdom Metazoa; phylum Chordata; class Cladistia; order Polypteriformes; family Polypteridae; genus Polypterus; species Polypterus senegalus. The sequence continues at coordinate 68,550 of NW_024384025.1, forward strand.
CTTTCCTTTGACGTCATTAATGTGACCTTTCTTTGAACTCACCCCCACACCCCTTCCTGTTTTTTCCTCAGGAAATGGCAAAGATCCGATTGCCGGATGTCTGGTCCTTCCTTGAACCCGCTCCCACCCATCCTGTTTTTTCCGCAGGAAACGGTTAAGATCCGTTTGAAGGATGTCTGTCCCTTCTTTGAACCCTCCCCCACCCACCTGTTTGCCCCAGGCCCAGGAAACTGTCAAGAGCAGACTTGATGGATGGCTGCCCCCCTCTTTGACCCCTGCCCCCCTCTTCCGAAGACAAGTTCTGACACGTCCGGGCAAGTTTCTATCCAGACCCAGCCGTCCCTGCCAAGGCCTCCAGTCGGCAGCCCCAGACCCTGCCGGACCAAGCTACATGTGCCCCGGCATCAAGACCCTGCCTAGGACCCCTCCATCAGGCAGCCCCAGAGGCGGGGACAGCACATGTTGGTTGACGCCTTCACTTCCAGGCACAATTCTTCCGAGGACATACACAGACGCACATGCTCCTGCCTATATCACTTTGGGTAAGTCCACACGTATCTATCTATTATTTAAAATAGCTATCTAACCTTTGATTTATCTAAGTCAAAACATCTTTTTTACCTTATCACTGACAATCCTTTCACAGAAATGTCCAGTTGTTGAATTTTCCAACTCACAGAAAGCAATGTGCCGCTTCTCTCTCTATACATCAGAATACATGGGCTCTAAAAAGCTGACCTGCTGTTAGTAACCTCTGCACTCTCTCTCACTCTCTCTCTCTACACAGTTGACACCTGACAGCAGACAGCCTCAGTGCTGAAAAAAGCTGGCAGGCACGCGGCTGCGAGATGCCCCGGCGGCTGAAGCTCTATGCGTACTCGCCGGCAAGGGCTTGTAGTTCGAAATACACGCTGACCGGAAATCTCAGAGGAGCAGACAAATCCCTCCATCGCCCTGCACGGGTCTATAGCAAGAAGTTGCATACTGTATGAACCGGAGCTCCGCTGACAGATAGTGTCAGACACATTTTCAGGTAATTCTTAATGAAACACTAAAGCATTAGTGAACAAAATGCATTTTCAGTAGCCAAGTAAAATGACCAGTTGCTTTAACATGAAAATAAAGCATCTTTAGAAAATAAAGCATCTAAAAGCATCTTTGTAAAGATCAAATTTTAAAACATCATAAGAAAAATCCTTGTTTCCAAAAGAGTTCCGCCCATTTTTCTAACAGTTTACTTGACTGATTTTTGGAATCATCAGGGCCTTTCTGATCACATCCACCCCAAACATAGCATAGAACTTAATTTCTGTACTCATTTTAAATGATAATAGCCAGTATAAAGTCCATAAAGGAACTGGAGACATCAGATATCTTCTACCATATATCTTTTCTTGCCATCCCAAGTCATTCAGATTCTGCTTACAACATAAATGTACGATTATTTTTTCTCAAATGCCAAATCTAATCATGAAAAAATAAATAAATAAATTAAAAAAAAAAAAATCAGATTTGATTCTCATTGCACTTTATTTGCATATTTTATTATAACTACTTAACTTTTATCGACATTTATCTAACTCTATATTATTTTTCTAGTATCAGAATGTAGTTTAAGTTAATTTGTTTTGGTTTCAATAGATGTATTTTTCATATTTTCGATTCTTGTTTTCTTTTTTCATATCTTCGTGCCCTCTAGGGGGGCCCGCCTCACAGTTTGAGAACCACTGACGTAGGGGGTTATTTGTAAAACACTCTGCTAAATTAGATTTCCTCGGTTATTCAGCTGTCCATTGGTGTTCCATTTTTGTTATAAATTGTATTTCAACTCTCTTTATTTACTAAACATTTTATATGTTGAATAGAAAACAAATATCTTGTTCAGGCTTTAATTTAAAACAGCATTTTCATCAACAGGCTATAACCACTTTGGTACTCAGGGTGCTTTGTATAATACAAAGTTTTAGAAATTCTGCTAATACTTGGTAATAGCCTTCCATTTTACATCAGTTATGATTCCAAGAGTCAATAAGTGTCTGCAAACGTCTTGAATACGAGTCAAAGGACCAGGGTTTGTGCAGTGATCATAGTCAGGTGCAGAGTTAAGCTAGACATCATTATTCCAAAATGAAACTTTGACTCGCCCATATCACAAATATAAGATAGTAAAAACTAAAATTTACAAATACTAAGTCACAGTGGAGATTAAAAAACATATTAAGACCGGATCAACAAGGCATCACCCCAAGCTCACAGCCCACTACAACAGAACCTACGTGTTCGGAGGTATATTATCAGCTAAACTGTCATCTATTTAGCCAATTCCACGGGGTTGCAGAGTTGGGGAAAACATTATTTAACATCTGCTAGTATGAGGCTAATTAACATTAGCCTGTTATTGTTAGAAACCTATCTGGCACTAAAAGTGAAGCTTGTGTTCCTCCTGATTCGGGAAGAGCATTAAATATTGGAGTTTAGAATAGGAACTAGACTGGTAGTCTTGATGGTAACGACATTTGTGCGAAAATAAATAAATAAAGAGTTAATTATGAAGTAAATAACCACATGAAAAAGTGGAGTTATAAAGGAGTTATTACAATTTAACAAACCGCCGTGATGTATAAAAAACATTGATAGGTGACAAAACCAGCATGAAAAGAAACCTTTTGAAATAAATATTTAGCTTTTTTGACATGCGCAGTCTAGAATAGTCTGAATATGTCTTTAATTTAAACTTAAAAAGGCAAATTAAAAATATTAAACCTGAATGAAACACAGAAGTACCATTTAATGATATCAATTAGTGTTAAGTTTTATCAAGCACCGGGATCTATTTATAAGGTTTATTTAATTTAGTTATAAACAAAATGATTGGTGGCATTTTGATAGAGCTTTCAGAATTAGAATGCAAGAAAAACCTCTACACTATTTAACAAATGTTGTTGCTGTTTCAATAGGAGTATCTCGGATCTCTGTTTTATTTTAACCTTTTGACAAGAAGACCCTGGTCAAAGAAATATACCACATATATTGAAATTGGGGCTGCTGACATGCTAACTAAATAGATATAAGATATTTTAGAATATGGACCTAGGCGCTAACCCCGTGATTCTGACAAACTAAAGGGTCTTCACTTAATTGTCAAACTTCCTGCGGGGGCTATGGATCTCGTAATGGAGAGTGCAAAAGATTCTATAATCTTTAATCCTGTGTCCGCAGTGTTAACCAGTCATAGGACATGATGTTCAAAATTCACCTCAGGTTTTTCAGAAGAGATAGGACAAGTGCGGCGTGTGTTCTGTACTCTCTTTTCTGTATTAACTATTCACGATGACCATACTCCCGAGACCTTAGGTTTTTTATGCAGAAGTACATTTCACAGACCTGAATAAAAGACATTCATCAAAATGCTCTTGACACAAAGGAGGCCCAATCAGGCGGGTGGGGTGGGAGTCTCTTTTCAAAGAGTCTTTGCCCCCCAAGCGGCCAGGATTTGTCGTCACAAACCCCCTCAGTGTGCAATGCATGGAAAACAGCTAAGACAGATTGCAGATGGTCCCATCAGTTGTGTGAATGTATGCCTACGTTATTAATTTACGCCGCACTATAGGCATTGTGGGGCCACAGCACTTTGTCCGCCAGACACTACGAAGGTCATGGGGACCCTACAAAAGGAAGAACCAGATACTGCCAATGACCACTAGGAATACTAAATGTTATGTTTTCTTTGGCAGACTTCAGGAGAGTCTGCCAGTAGCCTTTCTTCGTGTTGAGGGTTGAGAGATACCAGTGTTCCCCCCTTGCTCCCAGAGATCGTTCACCCTCGGCATGGGATAGGTGTCAAAGCAAAAGACTTAAGCCAATTTCAGTGAAGTGGCTAGCGCGTAGCATCTGCCAGGGGGATGGCAGAAGGCTGCCTCACCACTTCTTTTAAGTTTAGCTTTTGGAATTATAAGGAGACACTCATTTGATGATCTCAGATTACGATTTGGAATATAGGGTGTCAGACATTCCGATATATAAGATGGAGCGAGATTATTTAAGGCTTTGTAAACTATAAGCAGAATTTTAAAGTCAATTCTGAAAGACACAGGTAACCAGTGTAGCGACATCAAAACAGGAGAAATGTGTTCGGATTTTCTTTTCCTAGTTAGGATTCTAGCGGCTGCATTCTGCACTCGTTGTAAATGATTTGCGTCTTTTTTGGGTAGTCCTGAGAGCAGTGCGTTACAGTAATCTAATCGACTAAAAACAAAATCGTGAATTAATTTCTCAGCATCTTTCAATGATATAAGGGTCTAACTTTACTTATGTTTCTTAAGTGAAAAAATGCTGTCCTAGTGGTCTGATGAATATGTGATTTAAAATTCAGGTTACAGTCAACAGTTACCCCTAAGTTTTTTACTTTTTACTTTTACTTTGAGTAGTTAACAGAACAGTGAAGGAGGAGGTGATGAATATTAGGAATGCAAACGATGAGCTGGAATATAGAGAAAATGAAATAATAAAGGCTTTGAACTTGAACTTTGTTGAAATGGCGAAGATAATAACCTACCGAAAGTAACAGAGACTACCAAAGAGGTAATTAGTGACTTGGAAATTAAGGGAGAAGTGCTGCTAAGATTAAATAGGCTAAATCCTAACAAACCACCAAAACCAGTAAAAATTTATCCTCATGTGTTTAAGGATGTTCATGAGTACATATATAATCCCTTGGCACATTTTTTCTTTTTTGGAAAATCTGTGTACACTGGGGGAATTCCTAAAAACTGGAGCAAAAAGTATGCTTTGATCTGATTAACTCAAGTAACTATAAGCCAGTAAGTTTACCACTCATCACAGGTAAATTAATGCAAGGAATTATTAAGAAAAGACTCTAGCAGCACATGTCTAGAAACACTCAACATTCAAGTGAAGGAGGTTGTGTTTTATTAATATGCTAGAATTGTACGAGGAAACTAGAAGAAAACACAGTCAGAGAGGTTCCTATTATATTTTTTGAACTGATTTTTAGAAGGATTTTGAGAAGATACCACATGAAAGGCCAGCAATCAAATTAAAAGAAGCAGAAATTTAGTGTGCAATCTGTAGATGGGTACAAAGTTGGCTCAAAAGCAGGAAGTAAAATGTAATGGTAACTTTTTCAGAATTAGGTGATGCTAAATGAGGTGTCCAGTAGGGGTCAGTTGCTAAGGCTACTGCTCTTTTTAATATATTTATAAATCATGTGTATGGGAATATAATCAATAAGCTTTTAAAACTTGCAGATGATACCATACTAGGTGGCAGTCAATGTTCAATCAGCTAAATTGTTACAGAGGGGACTTGGTCAACATACTGGCTTGTTGAGTCCTGTGGCAGATTAATTTTAACATAAGTAATTGTAACAGATTAAATGTTGGAAGCAAAAATGGTAGATTACGTCATGGGATACCCATCTGGGAATAGTTGTAAGATAGCTTTGAGCACACCAGAATAACTAAAAGTCCTCAGAGTTGGTGAGTCACAAAGAGGATGTGCAGCATTGTTCATTATGGCACTCGTCATCTAACTCCAGGGGTCCAGAATGCATCCCATAAATGAGCCTGCCCTTTTAGAATGTCACTACCCACATTAGGGTCAGGTGACTTCTGAGTTTGAAATGGTAAAACAAGTTTAAGAATCGTTATGTTATCTTCTGTTACTTGTGTAGTTGATGACCAATTTCTGGGCAAACTCTTTTCTGGTGTAGAGCATGCAAAGGGAAAAGCAGCAAGGCTGAATTAAGACTCCAACAAGCCCTTGGGTGACTTAGCTCCTTCATAGAGCGTTGATCATACTTTTATAAATGCAGCCTATGGACAGTGGCTTGTTTACTGCTTCATTCTTGATTTCGCCACACTTGTAGATAATTATCTAAGGAAATGGGGTCTGCGGGGATCTCCTGTGATCATTTTGACTCTGTGATACTCGATTGTTTCATCAGGTGGAAGAGGGGTTGGTGCTCCAACTTAATCATTTTAGCTCACAGACATTCTGCTGTCAGTGAGAGGAAAAGTGTTGGTTTTAGCAAAAATGGCCTCATGCCATCACGCGTTCCTGCGTACCCAGACTCTGCTGATAGTAGATCCACCCCTGAGAAATGGCAATATATACAGGTAGACAAATATACTAAGAACAAACAAAGTGTGTCGAGCTGTATGGAAGGAGAAGTGGAATATTAGGGCAATGTTGAAAAAGGAAGATAGTTTTGGCTGTTGAATGAGCCTAATGGACCACTGTTTGTTGCTTCTAAGGCCAATAAAAAATCCTTTTAGTGAGTTGCACATTGCTCAAATCGCAAGAATGCATGCAACAGGAATTTGGCAAGGCTTTATGCGAAAAGTATATGCTGTCTTTCTTATCACTAAAGCAAACATACTGAATTTTCCAAGAAGACAGTCAAGATCTTGTTCTGAAAGTGTCTGCTTCT
>NW_024384026.1:0-54540 GCF_016835505.1 Polypterus senegalus
CCAGCTGCTCCTTCTTCTCAGTACTTGAGTGATCTTTACGTTCACCTTTGGATGAATTTGCAAAGTTTCTTTACAACTTTTTTGTCTCATTAACGCAGAAATCCCGAGGCTTTCCTAAAATTGCAGAAGACACTGTTGATGGCGCTGATTCTGTTTTAAAGACAGTTGTGATTAGTTATGCAGAACACGCTTTTACTCACATTGCTTTTTGGAAATCAATAATACAAATCAGCAACAGATCTGGGAATCACTGAATAGTAAAAACGTTTAATGAGGAATGTCTTGCGCATATACTGGTGTAATGACCACGTCGGCTTTAGTGAAGCATTTCTTAGCCTCTGTGATATGATCGACATGGGGTAGAATAGATTCTGGATTGTTACAATACGTGCTACCTTACGCAAAATATGCTCATCGATTTGTTACAGATTCTTGGTGGACACAATTCCACACCGAGGAAAAAGGTGCTCCATGTAAATCGTTCATAATGTCTCCAAAATATATTTGTTAACTTTCAAACAAGTACTACTTAACTGTTTTATACAAAATCCTTATTTCAACATATGCGAGCCCCAACTAGGATTTGAACTCGGGTTAGCGTATTTTATCAATATAGCACAGACAACCGCTTTTACGCTTTGAGCAAAAGCACTACAGCAGACTAGTGACTGACCAAATCGACTGGAGACTGCGCAGATATCAATCACGTCATTACGCTAGCGTGCTCAAAATCACGTGACGGGTGCATTTGAAGCCAGCCTCGAAGCGGTGCTTCGATCTTCAGTGCTTCGATAGCTCGACACAGTGTCGAAACCTGAGTATCGAGCGGCCCATCATTAACGTTTTGTTTATTTCGAGCGTTAGCTCTCAAATTAAAAAGCACGAAGGCGAAACGGCTTGTGTGGGTTTGTTAACGTGCGTGTGATCGGCCCGTACAGCGTTTTTTAACAGTGGACTCGACTCATGCGCCACATTAAATACAGAGGTGACACGAGAGCGAAACTGAAAGTTAAAACGTAAAGATCAAGATCTCGGACAAGTCGCTTTATAGGACCCCGCCCGTCGTATTAGTAGATCGAGGACAAACGAATCTGTCTAAATAAATATCACAAATACGCCACATCAGCGAATTGCTCTCAATACGCCATATATTTTTCACATTAAAAAAATAAGTTTCGCCTAAATAAAACCATCGCTTACTTCATATACGGGCAAGTGACACTTTACGATACACAAGCTATAAACACTAATTTGTTGTCAACCATAAAGACCCTCTAAGCGCACTGCATTTAAGGGCAAATCTTAAAGGATTTCACAAACCTTAAAACTTAATGGTTTTGAAACCGCAAACCAAGTAGCCCTCGCTGCGTGACCAACGCCGGCAACACCTACCAGCCACACGCCCTTCTCCTTGCGTTAGTGATGGGCCGCTCGATACTCAGGTTTCGACACTGTGTCGAGCTATCGAAGCACTGGAGATCGAAGCACCGCTTCGAGGCTTGCTTCAAATGCGCCCGTCACGTGATTTTGAGCACGCTAGCGTAATGACGTCATTGATATCCGCGCAGTCAGCAGTCGATTTGGTCAGTAACTAGTCTGCTGAAGTGCTTTGGCTCAAAGCGTAAATAGCGGTTGTCTGTGCTATATTGATAAAATACGCTAACCCGAGTTCAAATCCTAGTTGGGGCTCGCATATGTTGAAATAAGGATTTTGTATAAAACAGTTAAGTAGTACTTGTTTGAAAGTTAACAAATATATTTTGGAGACATTATGAACGATTTACATGGGGCACCTTTTCCTCGGTGTGGAATTGTGTCCACCAAGAATCTGTAACAAATCGATGAGCATATTTTGCGTAAGGTAGCACGTATTGTAACAATCCAGAATCTATTCTACCCCATGTCGATCATATCACAGAGGCTAAGAAATGCTTCACTAAAGCCGACGTGGTCATTACACCAGTATATGCGCAAGACATTCCTCATTAAACGTTTTACTATTCAGTGATTCCCAGATCTGTTGCCGATTTGTATTATTGATTTCCAAAAAGCAATGTGAGTAAAAGCGTGTTCTGCATAACTAATCACAATTGTCTTTAAAACAGAATCAGCGCCATCAACAGTGTCTTCTGCAATTTTAGGAAAGCCTTGGGATTTCTGCGTTAATGAGACAAAAAAGTTGTAAAGAAACTTTGCAAATTCATCCAAAGGTGAACGTAAAGATCACTCAAGTACTGAGAAGAAGGAGCAGCTGGATAAGCACATCTGGAGCCAAACTTTCAAAAAAGCACCTGACTTTGTCATGAACATTCCTTTAGTTGTGAATTCATCTTATCAAAGGCTGCGCTGGGGGGGTAAATAAGTAATCTTCCGAAGTGCAGCACAACAGAGTAAATAATTGATGTAAATAGAATTACTGAAAGACTAAGTTTTTGCCGTTTCTGTATTCTTAAACCATCTTCCAGTTACACAATCCCCCGCAGTCAATATCACACATTCAATGTTCTCTGCTCCTTAACCTGTCTTGTTACCCAAAGCATCAACACTCAGTTTCATTCAAGGCTTTACCGTCCTTCCTTTCATAGACATAAAATAAAACACATTTCCTCTACATGTCCAATAATAATAGTAAACTTGCAGGAACGAGAAAAGCACAAGATGGGAATATTTATGACAAGAGCCTGGACATCAGGATGAGAATGTGCCTTGTCACCCATTACGTGAGCTCGTCTGCCATCCCTCGGTTACACTGGCACACGTTACACTCTGGAGCAAATGCAATGGAGAATATCAATCAATCAATCAACATTTATTTATATAGCACATATTCATACAAAAAAATGTAGCTCAAAGTGCTTTACAAAATGAATAGAAAAATAGAAGACACAATAAAAAATAAACATAAGTCAACATTAATTAACATAGAATAAGTAAGGTCCGATGGCCAGGGTGGACAGAAAAAAAAAAAACTCCAAAGGCTGGAGAAAAAAATAAAATCTGTAGGGGTTCCAGACCACGAGACCGCCCAGTCCCCTCTGGGCAATCTACCTAACATAAGTCAAACAGTCCTCTTTGTATTTAGGGTTTTCATGGAAGGACCTGATGATGATGGTCACGTAGACTTCTGGCTTTCAGTCCATCAATGTTGGTGCATCAGGATGCTTTGAGTAGGTGGTGGTGGCGCAGGCCACCAGCACAAAGAAACAGAAAAGAGAGTGGGGTCAGTATGGATTTTGGAGCCACTGTGAATAGTTATTATGAAGAATTGAACATACAGAGTATCAGATTAAGTTAAAGTGAAGTTATAAAAGGCCATGTTAAAGTAATAACATGTAATAAAGTAATACCGACAATGTACACCTTCAGAAGTGGAATAAATCGACTGTATACGTAGAACATTTCAGATAAACGATGAATTTTGTTAATCATAAACAATGCAACATAACTATTATATGTGTTGTTACTTTTTATTTATACTCACCAAACGTTACAGATCTACATGGGAAATGAACACAGGTAATATGTTTATAATCATTCTCACTAAAAGACACTGTCAAAATATATTAATGAGAAAATTGAGACACATTGGCCTTTAGGAAATATAAAAAAGTGTGTGCGCTGTCACTTAGGACAGAATGCATTGTTAACGTGACGCACTCTCTACTGACACGATGTCACGAAAAAAAAGAAACAGTGCAGTCCATGCTAACTCAAATCCTCCTTGATGTTTGACCTAATGATTAATTGTCAATATCAAATCGATAAAATCATTTTAAGAAGATGACAAGTCTGCTATAGTCAGTTTAATCAACGCTCCTTTTAAAAAAGTTTCCTTATACAGAATATAAAACAGAATCTCAATGATACGGGACTGCGAGTAGTAACGAATAATATGTGACACTGAGAAATTATAATTCCTAATAACGGGAACAAGTAAAAACTACGACTTCCTAAAACGGACACTGTAAATGTAGGCATTTCAATAAATAATTTAGGAGACTTGTGTGTGCATTTCAATATCGATTTAAGAACTACGTAGGCCACCTGTTGTACTATAAACGGTAGCTCAAGCAGCACTTAACAGTAAATAGTCTAACAGGACAATGACTGACTGAAACGAAGATGCTGCGCCGCAACAATTAAGGTTCACACTGTCGTTCTGCATGTTTAGCTCATTACCCCCTCCAACGTTTAAAAGGAGGTAAAAAAAACCCGGGGGGGGATCAGCACAAACCGTAAAAAACCAACCAAAAACCATTAGAAATATTTTACGGGTTTTATCGGGGGTGTGTTTTTCTTCCCAAAAATTTTAATTTGATAGAAGGGGGTTTTTTTTTTCTTAAAAAACGAAAAAATTTTAAATTTCTATATCCCCCGTTTAAAAAAAATTAATGTTCCAAAAAGGGAAACCCCCTTTTTTATTAATTGTTTTTGACAAAATACTGAATTTTAAAAAAAAATCACAAACCCCAAAAAAAAAAAATTTTTTAAAAAAAAAAATTTTTTTTAAAAATGAATGATGAAAAAAATCTTAAGTTAAAGGCGATAACCCCAAAAATTTAAAAGGGGCAACCCCCTTTAGTGTGCGGGAAAAATTGCCGTTTCCTTCGCCCCTTTTAAACCGGGCCAAATTTAGGCCTTGGGCATTTCGGGGGTTTGGGCTACCGGTCCCCCAAAAACCCCTCTCCCAATTATTTTTCTGTCTACCCGTTCCTGTCTACTTGAAAGCTGCGGGCTTCGCCCTAAACCCCGGGGCCCCAAATTTTTTATTCGGGCTCAGTGCCCCACCACCCCTTTCCTTGGGGGTTCCCCCCCCCTTTCTCATTTCCCCCATTTGGGCTTGTTCCCCCTCATTTTTTCCCCCAGGTATTGCCCCCCTTTGGGCACCCAAAAAAGTTTTCCTTTTCCTCATTTAAACCCGGGGTTTTTTAAACCCCGTAAGGGGAAAATTTTTTCCCCTGTTAGGTCATTCCTATATAAATTTACTTTAGGGCTTTTTTCCCCAAAAACCGGACGAATCTCTTTTTCCTGTTTTTGTTTCTTCTCATTTAAACAGTCAGGTTGGTTTCCCCAAAGCCTGGGGGGCCAACTCATTTTTATCTTCAGGGGTTAGTTTCTTTTTTAGAATCTTCGGGGGGCATTTATTAATTTTGATGTTGAGGTTTTCAAAGCCTTGGTTTTTTCGATTTTTAAATTTATTATTTTTAAAGCCCCTTTTAGGGTTATTTCCCAAAAATTAAAAACCCCTTTTTTTTTTTTTTGGGTTTTCGGTTTTTAAAAATTCCCATAAAGTTTTTTAAAATTTTAAAATTTTCCCTCATAAAATTTTTGGGTTTAATGGGAAAAAATTTAAATTTTTTACAATTTCAATAAAACTTTAAATATATTCTTCCCCAAAATTTTAAAACAAGGGTTTTTTAAGGGAAAACTTTTAAAAATTTTTTTTCTTAAAAAATTTAAAATTTTTAATTAAAACAATTTTTTAAATCTCCCCCAAAATAGTTGGGGAGCCGTACTTTTGTTTCAAATAAAAGCCCCTTGGGTTTTTCCCCTTTTAAAATTTTTTCAAAATCATTTTTTTTTTTTTTTTTATTTAAAAAGAAAAAGGTCGGGGAAAAAACCCAAAAAAATATATCAAAGGAAAGGGACTTTTTTTTTTAAAAAAAAAAAAGGAACAAATTTTTTAAATTTTTTGGGGTTTTTTTGGTTTTTTTTAAATATTAAATTAAAGGGGATTTTTTTTAGGGAAGGTTATAAAAAGGGGGATTCTTGGAAAATTCTTAAAATTTCCCGGACCTATTGTTTGGTTTTTATATTTCCTGTTTATAAAAAATTTTTATATATTACCCTTTAATTTTAAAAGGGAAAACAAGGAATTTTTTCCGGGTCAGGGTTTTTTCCCTGCTTTTTTTTTTTCCCCGACTCAATTTTTAAAAAAAGGTAATTTGTTTTGGGGGTCCCGGGGTTGATCGGGGGCTTCGCTTTGGTTGTTACCCCCGAAAGTTTGGGGCAAAACAACCTGTCTCCCGTGGGTTTGTTAATTATTACTTTTCCCCCTTTAAATTTTTGACCAGGTTTTAAAGGGGTTTTTAAAGGCCCCCCCCTTTTAAATTTTAAGCTATTTTTAAAACCTCTTTTTTATCAATTTTTTAAAATTTTTTTAGTTCTATTTAGAATATTTAAAATTTTTTTTTTAAAATTTTTTTCTTTTTAACCCCCTTTTTTCCGGGTTAAAACCTTTTCAATGGGGGGTTAATGAAAGGCAAATTAAAATGGGAAAAATACTATCCCTCCCAATTCAGATTTTGTTTTTTATTTGTCCAAAGGACCCCCACCTAAAATTTTTAGTCAAAAATTTTTTTAAAATTTTTCCATATTTTTTTTTTTTTAAAATTTTTTCTTTTAGAATGGGAGACATTAAATTTAAAAAAAACCCCTTATTTAATTTTCCCTTAAACCCTTTGTTGTATTTTTACCTCCCCAAAAAAAATTTTTTCTAATAAAGAAAATTTTTTTTCTTAGTAAAAAAATTTTAAAATTTCACCCCCAAATCCTTCCCAATTTTGGCGACAAAAACATTTTTCCCTTTTTTTTAATTAACAAACAAGGAAAACTTTAAAAAAATTGGGAAAAAAAAAAAAAAACCCCAATAATCAGGAGCAATAATAAAGTAAAGGTAAAAATTTGAAAAACGGAACCAAAGGAGGGATTCCTTGGTCACTTCCCTGCGGGCTCGGCTGTGATAAGGTCTGATAAGTTTTGTGAAGGCTCTGATGGTGTGAGTTCGTAATTTTATTGGGGGCAGTGACTTAATAATGTAATCCACTATCTCAGTTTAGCACTTTAACCTTTCCGATCACTTTGTTGATACTAAAAGTAACAGCAGTTCGCATCCGTGTTCAAACAATATTAATGTTAAGAATACATTTACCTTTACTATACCCAAATACATGGACGTTCTAGCTAAAGATTTCCAATTAATAAACTCCATAGATTTTAAAAGGTTTTCAAAACATGTCACGATTTTGTTGAAAAACTTGAGAGGACACATTTTAAGAAATAGAGACATTCATTGACTTATTTCATCCATCAACGTTTTCAAGACTAAAAGCTGTATGTGTGAAATGTACAATGTCCATAACAGTGGACCCTTATGTTGTCAGCCATGAGCTTTACATAAGTCAACAATTTTGAATAACGTCTGAGTTTGAGACCACCGTGATTGCTCTTAAACTGGGTTTCAGGGTAACAATATTAAACGGTTTGCAGAAATGGACCAGACAAAACTTGATCAACATAAAAATAAACGTTCTTTAAACTACTACTACTACTGATAACGAATAACGCGTCAGTTTGAGTGTGTATTCAACACGAATCATCCGAGGAGATCTCATCATAGTTCATATTGACAGTAAGGGGCTGGCAGTCCGTTTAGTGCTGTGGCTTTACTTAAAGTTCGAGTTACTGTCCTGTGCAGAAAAGCGCCAATAACGCTGGTACTTATGTTACTTGTATGTCGTGTTCAGAACAACAACAACATTTATTTCTATAGCATTTTCTACAAACAGTAGCTCAAAGTGTTTTTACATATTAAAGAAATAGAAAATAGAAAGACAAAAATTATAAAACAAAATAAATCAACATTAACATCGAATAAGTAGGTTCAAGGGCCCAGGGGACAGAAAAAACAAAAAACTCCAGACAGCTGGAGAAAAAAATAAAATCTGTAGGCATTCCAGACAATGAGACCGCAGTCCCTGGCATTCTACCTAATATAAATGAAACAGTCCTCTTTGGATTTGGATTCTCACGGAAGGACTTTGATGATGATGATGGTCATAGACTTCTGCCTTTTAATCCGTCCATCATTGTTTGAGCATCATGAAGCTTTGAGTAGGTGGAGGTGGCGAGGCCACCACCACAAGACACCGGAAAAGAAACAGAAAAGAAGTAGGGGTGTGCGATTTTAGAGCCACCATGAATAGTTATTATGAGGAAATTGAACATATAGAGTATCAGGATTAAGTTAAATTACGATTAAAATGAAGTTATCAGAAGGCCATGTTAAAGTAATGTGTTTTCAGCAGTGTTTTAAAGTACTCCACTGTATCAGCCTGGCAATTCCTATTGGCAGGCTATTCCAAAAAGGTAGGTGCATAGCACAGAAGGTCACCCGCCTCACCACTTCTTTTTAAGTTTTGTTCTTGGAATTCTAAGAGACGCTCATTTGAGGATCTGAGGTTCTGATTTGGAATATAAGGTGTCAGACATTCGATATATATAGATGGGCGAGATTATTTAAGGCTATAAACCATAAGCAAGAATTTTAAAGTCAATCCTGAATAGCACAGGCAACCAGTGTAGTGACATCAAAACTGGAGAAATGTGCTCGATTTTCTTCTTTTGTTCTTTTTCAGAACACTGATAATAATACAATAAAACCTGCGGAAAATAAACAGAGATAGAATTGCGCAAATTACATCAGTGCAATTATTTATATATCATGTCATTATTTCTTATGATTGGTTGGATGCTTTCTACCAAGTCAATTGAGTGAGGGGTCTTTAGTTCTTTATTATTTGCCAGAAGGAATGAGAAAAACAACTGTGGAGTATGGTTGAGAGAAAGTGCTATATAAATATAAACAATTATTATTATTATTATTATTATTGTAGCGACCCTGCGGTGGAGTCTTTAAAGATTTTAGAGCCAACTCTGCCGTGCACCTCTCCCAAGCTAATCGGCTACGGATTGCCAGCGTTATGCGCGCAGCTGCACCCAGCTCTTTAGATAACGCGAGCACTCGCGTTCCCATACAACGCCACGACTCCGAAGTATCTCAGCACAATTGCTAGATAGAATCTTAGCAATGATACAGCTCTGTCCTGTTGTATGTTTTTGTTAACAGATAGCCAATAAAACAAAGCTTAAAACTCATTGTATAGCCATGGTCAAGGTCATTTACAGAGCCATCTTTCTCTGATGGTGACTATTTACAATAACAACAACCCGGACGTGATAGCCAACCCACCCCACTGATTGAGCACAAACACACTACAACACTTACAACAAGAAAGAATACTAGGTTACTAAGTTACTTTCGACAATAACAATAAGCTTTACTAAGATAAATTACCCATAAAATTCCCCACAAACTATTTACATAAATTACCCATACGGCGCTCCTCCGCTTGCGCTTTGCTGCCGGTCGTTACATTGTGCCCCTCCCCAAGAGGGTTAGTGTCCCCACAACCCTACTCATCACAGACAAAAATCGAGCAAGTGTCCTGGCGCCGGCGGATACGCAGCCGGCCCGCCGGAGGTGCCATTATTCGGGTCAGGCTCAGTCCTGAGACTGTCAATGTCCGTCTCTCGCCAGGGTGGAGGTTGGAGAGCCGCTGTGTCTCCTCGACTCGCTCTTTCTCCGGGGCAGTGGGTGGTATGGTGCCAACCGGTCCTTGTGCAGGCACTTCGACTCGAAAACTGCCTCCAAATTTTGTCCAAAAATTTCTCCAGGTCCCTGCCAATGATGAGTTAATTTTGGAGACAGTCCCCGTTTCCGCTATCGGGCAAAATACCCACACTTTGTCCCTGGTTTCAGTGTTGGGCCATGAGCCCACGTGTGTCGTAACCTGTTTCTGGCTCCAAGCTCCCCTCCAAGGCCTCCCTGGCCAGTCGATGAGCGGTGTCCAGCGCTCTTTCAACCGTCTAAAATAATCCAGTTCGGGCCCACCAACAATCTCTCCAGGCTCAGGGGCGAGCCAAACACTAAATCCACTGGTCAATGTTCCCTCCCAAACATCAGCCCACTGGTGTGGGCATTAGCTCGATTCTTGCATCCAGGTGAGGCTAGCATGGTCAGTCCAAGGCGTGAACCTAGTGCCCAATAGGTAGGGTAGAAAGTGCCGTACCGCTAGGATCACTGCCAACAGTTCCCGCCGAAAGTGACACAGTAATTCCTCTCCGTCGACTGAGGCTGCAGCTGTAATAAGCTACCACTCTCTCTCCAGCCTCCCCCTTCTGTGAGAGTACGGCCCCAATCCCCACATTGCTAGCGTCAGTGTCCACCACAAAAGGTTGGTTGGGGTCAGGGTACCAGGACAGGCGCGCTGACGAGGGCAGCCTTTAATTGTTGGAAAGCGGCTGTGCAGTCCTCCGTCCACCCAAACTGTTGGCCCTTACTCGTCAGTCGGTGCAAGGGGCTGGCAATGGTTGCAAAGTTTTTTACAAACCTCCTGTAATATGAGGCTAAACCCAGGAAGCTCCGCGGTTCGGTGATGTTGGCTGGTGGGGCCAGTTGCTCACGGCAGCCACCTTTGCTGGGTCTGTAGCCACCCCACTCTCGCTGATTACGCGTCCTAGAAACTGGGTCTGTCGGGCAGAAGATTGCATTTTCAGGGTTCAACCGCAACCCGGCGCTACTAATGGCGGTCAGGACCTCCCTTAAATTGTGCACAGCCTGGTCAAAGTCTCTGGCATGAATCAACAGATCATCTAAATAGACCACACAGGGGTTCGGGAATGTCTTTTAGGACCCGCTCCATTAGTCTTTCAAAAGTGGCCGTGCATTACAAAGTCCAAACGGCATTACCTTAAACTGCCACAGCCCTTGTCCGATGGTGAATGCAGTTTTGGGTCGGTCCTCTGCTGCCAGTTCTACCTGCCAATATCCACTGCGCAAGTCCAAGGTGCTGAACCAACGGGATCCAGCCACATAGTCCAATGCATCGTCGATGCGGGGCAGTGGGTAAGAGTCTTTTCGAGTGACTGCATTTAATTTACGAAAGTCCACACAAGGGCGCCAACCCCGTTTTCTTCCGCACCATGACCATGGGTGCGGCCCAGGGACTGTCCGAGGCTCAATAATGTCGTTGGTTACCATCTCGCAATCAATTCTTCGCAGCTTGGCGTTTTGCAAGAGGCAATCGGTGGGGGCAAGCGAATGGGAGCGCGTGGCCAGTGTCAATGTGGTGTTTTACTAACGAGGTTCTGGTGCAGTCCTCCTCTCGAGCCGCAAAATGTCCACAAAGTCGCTCAGTAATTTCTGGAGTTGCTCCTGCTGTGGCGTGCTCAGATGTTCACCACTTCGATGGCCCAATTCCTCCACAGCGGCAACCGTCTCAGCTGATGGGGGGTCGTGCGATGAATTTGACTGTCCAGCAATACTCTCCTGGGGGTTCTCTTGAACCCTTGCAACTTCCAAACAATGGTTGGGAGCCGGTGAGCAGTGGTGTCCAGGTGAATCCACTCTGGCAGTCCTTCCAGGACGGTTCCAGCCCGACCGGAGCGGCACAGTCTCATTACCCAAACAAAGGACGGCCCTTGACACATCAACACGTGCTCCCCAGTGGGCCAACAAGTCCAACCCAATAATGCACTGGTCTTTAATGTCCGCAAGCCAGAATTCGTGGTTGGTCTGGCTCGTCCCTACCAACACAGATAACAGTTTCTTTCCGGGCATTACTGTCCGTTCACCCGTAACAGTGCGTAGTTCGCTATTTGTGGGGGTCCAGCCCTCTGGAAGAAGACCAGCGGTTTCGGGCAACACTCCTTTTTGTAGCAAACAAATAGTGGACCCCGTGTCCACTAAAGCACTGCATGGCCGTCCGTCAATAGTGCAGTCTAGGTATAGTCCAGTGGAAAATCCACAGCGCCCAACTTTAAAGCAGTCATTGTGGAGGGTGCTGAAAAACGGAGCGAGGGTCCCCTCACGGCCTCACCCGATGTGCTTTCCCGCGGTGATGCTGTGCGAGGCAAAGGACTTGGGGCAGGGCAATCCCTGGCAAAGTGCCCTGGTTCTCCGCGATCAGAAACAGCAGTCTACTCGTTGTCTCTGTCGGGGGGTTGATGTTGGTTGGGCGCGACTGACCTCCACTACCTCAGACGGGTCCCCTTCCCCGCGCGTTCAACTGCTCTTGTTAGTCGGCTCGGGCGCTGGCGTTCGTCTTGTCGGTGACTCAGCCTGTAGTACCTCTTCAGCCCGCTCAGCCTCTCGTAGTGCCTCGCTCAAATCTCGGGGTGACGATAGACAGACATGCTGGCGAAGACGTTCTGGTGTGAGGCCCCGAGGAAAGCATGAAGACTGAGTTCCTCCTCGCTGCTGTCGAGAAAGTAGGGTAACCTTTCGTATATACCCTGATGTCAGCGGCAAAGGCTCCTACACTCTCACCTTCACGCCGACGTCGGCTAGTCAGCTTTTCTCTGCTGCATTCTGCTGAGGTTCTTTGTCCAAAGCGACGGGTGAGAGCAGCGGTGAGAGCCTGAAGATCACGACACTCTTCCGATGGCAGATCAATGAGTACCTGAAGTGCGGGACCCTCCAAGGCAAGGGCCAAGTGTGTCGCAGCTTCCTCAGCGGTTCCACTCATTGTGTATCGCGGCCAGATCCACTTGTGCAAGGTATGGCTCTAAGGGCTCAATCCGCTGTATCGCGGCAGCTTAGCAGGTGACCGTGAGAAGAGGACCGGCCGACTGGTAACCTGGGGTATCGCTGCGGCAGCCGGCCCACTCTGGCCGTGCTTAGAAGATCGCAACACTGTCCGGGGAAACACTGGCACCATCAGGCCGGTCTGCCTCTTTTCTCCCGCACAGCTCCGCTGATCAGGTCTCTAGTAACGCTGTTCTCTAAGATGGCGCGCCTAATTCTTCAAGACTCTGTTCCATAGCGGCGTCTTCTAAACAGCCTGGTCTCCCACTTCTGACACCAATGTAGCGACCGTGGTGGAGTCTTTAAAGATTTTAGAGCCGAACTCTGCCGTGCACCTCCCCCAAGCTGTCGGCTAGCGGATTGCCAGCGTTATGCATGCAGCTGCACCCAGCTCTTTAGATAATGAGCACTCGTGTCCCATACACCGCACGACTCCGAGTGTCTCGGCAATAATTGCTTAGATAGAATCTTAGCAATGATACAGCTCTGTCCTGTTGTATCTTTTATTAACAGATAGCCAGTAAAACAAAGCTTAAAACTCATTGTATAGCCATGGTCAAGGTCATTTACAGAGCCATCTTTCTCATTGATGGTGACTATTTACAATTACAACAACCCCGGATGGCGATAACCCAACCCACCCCACTGATTGAGCACAAACACATACAACACTTACAACAGAAAGACAATTTAGTTAGTTAATTTTGACACAACAATAAGCTTTTACATAAATTACCCATAAATTCCCCACAAACTATTTACATAAATTACTCCATATCACGTCACTTCATAGGCGCTTGCTGCCAGATGCGTTACATTATTACATTATTATTATTATTATTATTATTATTATTATTATTATTATTATTATTATTTAAAGCTCCTTTTCCTAAAACAAGGAGAATGAAATCACTCTCCTTATAGGCAAGAGGGAGAAATGCATGGTCCTGCCACAATGCCTGCCTACCTCTTCACAATAACAAGAAATTATTTAATAATAATAATAATAATCTTTCCAGTGTGTTATAGATGAAGAGAAGGTAGGCTGGGTGCTGGTGGTATTTTCTGTGGCCTTCAATACCCTCAGCAGTAAGCCAGCCATGCGTGAGACTTCTGTGGAAGCAGAGACATAAGACAGAATGTGACGCTCGCACTTCAGGTCATCAGTGACAGTTGCTCTCAGAAGTGTAAATCCTTTTCATTTCCATAGAATCCCCTTTGATAAAATTCGCAGTGTGATCTGCTTTTGGACGTCTGCGACGAGCTCCTTGATTTTCCTGAGATGAAATGTCACACTGTTGTCCAGACACTGCTGAGTTGGTGAGCAGACATCCCGTCTGTAAGCCATTTTATCCTTTTTGGTGATCAGGTCTATGATGATGGAGCTGGTGCTGAGTCTGAACACACAGTCATACCAGGGGTTCAACACACTACCTCACTATCTTATGGAGGGCTTGTGTTAAGGGTAATCATGGAGGATGTTATGTGGGAAATCTGCAAAGCTGAAGTCTGCAGTCTGGCAAGCAGCTTTGTTTGGACAAGAGTGTTCAATAATCTATAAACAGGAATGGTTTTAAAATGATTCAGATGTGCCAGGGTGGTGTGAAGCACAAGAGGTAAGACTGACTGCTGTAATGGTGTGTATCTAGGAGGTGGGCAAGGCAGCAATGTTGGGTACTAACTTAAAGCCACCTGTGAGTGCAGTCTACCAAACTCAGTGCAGTAATTACTTCTACAATGAGTGCCCACATACATTATACAGGTTGGTATGGGCATGAAAAAGCATGACTAAACAGACACATGCATTGTAAACATTAAAAAGACACAAGTCGTAAAACATGGACATTCATATGAATTATAAAGAAAAGAACTGACACAGAACAATGTTTGGGGCATGTCCATGACCCCATGTGAAACAAAACCAAATTAGCTGATCGTTTTACAAAGATGACAGACATTTTTTTAGACACAAAATATGGCCGAACTTCCAAGCATATGGGTGCCAGATATGAAGGGTCATGCCCAGTAGGGTAGATAAAGAAATCAACATCAGTGGTGGAATGGCGGTCTGTCTTCTGTTCTGCAGAGATCAGGCACTAGAACACAGCGCCAACCCCTGCTTTGGCAAGAGATTACCACCAGCAGAACCGTTAAGTTGTCTCCCAAGTGCACCCGTGTGACTATACGCATTACAGTACACATGTACACGTACTCTACACACACAGCACAGTATATATAAAGTCCTGATTCAGAGTGAACAATAACATGGCACTGAATCGTTCATTCATAACTCAGCATTTGATAAGCGTCGTTCTCAGACTCAGTCTCAGGGGTCCTCTGTGGCTGCAGACTTTTGTCCCAAACAAATTTTTCTGTTAATTTGACTCACACATTGAACTTTGAACCCAGCAGTTTAGGTCTTGCAATATAAAAGCTATGCATCACAACACAAAAGTTATTGATAGGGGAGTGTGACCTGTACAGTATGGAGCATTGTGACCCTAGAAACACACACACACACAACTTCCAGGTTCAAACATGAGTTTATTTGACAGAAATAACTTACATGGGCTCTTACGTTCCTTAATAAGAAACACTTTTTTTGTTCCTTCTACTCGCCCTCTGCAGGTAAGTTTTGGCCTTCTCTGTTCATGACTCTGATTCCTGAGGTGAGGCAAGGTGGCTCCTCTTATGCTGAACCAGGGTACTTCTGGTGCGTGGCATTACACCAGAGAGAGAAGCACTTCCAAGTCAGACCGACCCATTTCTGGATAAGGTAACCCTCTCTTAGCAGTGCCCCTGCCCGCGGCTCCCAATCAATTCCCAGGCTGCCCTGCACGTCTGCTCATAGGCGTTTAGATTAGGGTGGTATTCAGCCTTAAAAATTCAGGAACAAGGAACCACTGAACCTGGCTGGTCCGTCCTCACCCTTCTTCACTGAGAGTTCCTGAACAAAGTTACATCACAGTAGGCCTTCTGCCCCAAGGAACTCCCAGAAATTCTGAAGGTTAAAAAATCATTCAAAATACAACAAACTTCAATGGTAGAGCAACAGCAACTGATGGGAATGTGTTTTATTATCATTATTACTTATTTTTATTTTTGTACCCCGTATCTTATCAAGAAATAAGTGCATATCTTATATGCTGTCAAAAGTAAATATGAAAGGGGCCATCATTTATTCAATATCTTCATCATCATCATCACCTCTTTGGTCTCATCCATTTCTTCATCCTTGTCCATATCAAGAAATCTTGGCCCAACAAGTTGGTCTTTGTTGGCATCCAACCAGTCACAAGCCGTCAGGATGCTTTTGATCACAGCCGGCGCTTTTGTTAAAAAGAGAAAATACAAAGTGTCACGAGTTTTCTTAGGAATATCCACCTATTTCATCCATTTTTACTTAAAGAACAAAATTGGTTTATGAAGTAAATACAGCAATGTGGTCAAAGCATTCAGTCAGTCGGTCAGTCAGTCATTCAGTCAGTTGGTCAGTCAGTCGGTCAGTCTCCAACCTGCTATATTCTAACACAGGTTCATGGGGGTCTGCTGGAGGAGGGTCCTCATGCATAACACCGTGCGTAGAACTCGCACTATAACATGGCGTAAGCACAAAAGCCAAAATGTGCTTACGCACAGAAAAATCCAGATGCAGGAATCTGTGTATTCTCCAACTTCCACGTTCTTCCGCTTAGAGTGGAAATCAATGTTAGATGCATCAAGCCTGCTGTCCACCCAACTCCTCCCAAATTCGTAGCCTCTTTGAATATGCAAATAAATATAAATTGCCCTTAAGGTCAGCGTTCTGTGAAAAGACAATGAGAAAAGCACGGGGAAAATATAAGAATTTTAGTGAATAGCAAAGTGGAGGCAAAGGAAAAACATACTATTTGTTTAATTAAACCGTGGTATAATCAACAAAAGTAAGCTGATCGAGTGACAACTCAAAAGCTCAAGTTCACAAAGTCACACAGTGTCAAAATAAAAAAGAAGTCACATATCAAAGTCACCGTGAAAAGGCGAGCTGTAGCCCACCGTCTGAGTGTCATATGAAAGTTTATTAGGGTACAGAGAAAAAAGGCACCGCGGTGGGAAAAAGCACTGAAATGTCAACTTTATTCTCGACATTTCCACTTTAATCACGTAGTTTATTTTGTCATTAAAGTAGAACATCATAAACTTCATCTTAAAATCATTTAATTTACTTGTTTCTCAAATCTCATCGTACCTAAAGTAGCACATTAAATGCTTTGTTTTGTATTTGATCTTCTATGTGCTCTATGTGCGTGAATCACGACGTGTTTCAGTTCTTTCTCTTTCTCCGACAGGACACAGAATCCATTACATTCGTGATATTACAGCTCTCTGAATAATTAAAATACTGAGATGTATCATTGATATCATTTTCATGATGATTGGAATGAAAGCACATTTTAAACTTGGGAACACAAGATGCTTGCTTCACCATGTGTGACCTTCGATGAAATGCTTTATTACATCAGTCCTGTCTCTTTCAAATGTACTAACCTTCAATTCCTGTCCTTAACTTTTCTTTCTCCAAATACCCAATCGCCACACAATCAGCTCTGTAATAGACGTTAAGCCATCTGTAAGCTTAGCGCCGATTCTTCAAAACGTTTAAAGAACATTGAAATATCTTACGTAGTACATGTTTAATTATTCTATCCGTCTATCCTTCAGTGCCGAGGCAGAAACAATACGTGAACTTGCTATCGCTGCGGCACTGTGTCCTCACATGTTTAATTATTAACAATACAGATTATTTAAATGAAGTTAGTTTTATCTGTATAATATAATAAACACATTTTGCTGCATTTCATCTTACAAATGATACCATCATCATATGTAAATACACTCTTTATAAAGTGGCTCAGGTTGTGCGATATTATAACTGTAGTGCAAGTTTACAGTGTGGTGATTGTACTTATAAGTACTAACAGTTCTACAAGGAGCAATTGATTGAGTGCGTTTAAAGTTCTTGGGATTAAACTGTTTGTGAACCGCGAGGTCCGTACAGGAAAGGCTCTGAAGCATTATGCTGTGGCTGAGACAGCGTGTCCTTGAAGCTGTATACCGATAATTCTCTTTCCGATCAGCTGCTGCTGTGATTCACACTCAGATACAGTCATATAAATACTCCAAGTCGTGCAGTGAGAGTAATATGGAAAAAGATGATCAGCTGTGGCAACTCCAAACGGGAGCAGCTGAAAGAAGAAGAAGAAGAAGGAGAAGTGAGAGTAACAACACTAAAGCAGTTATGATATTTGGTATACTATGGCTATTCCCTGGACCATTATATTGTTACAGGTTAATTACAATCAGATGTGTTACACTAATAAACAATATGCGGTTAGTTTCAGTGTATTTATAAAGCCGCGTCAGGAATGTGGATCTACGAAATAAAGGGTAACCACACAGGAACTGTAGCAATGCTTTGACGCTGGGTGCCGCCAGTCTGCAAAACCGAGCGGAGAACTTGCGCACAACAAGGTATGAGATACCGTGGAAAAGTGCGTGGCTTTACGGCAAGTGTAGGTTTGATACTTCGTGATTTGAACGTGGAAACGTTCTTATGCAACATTTCTGTGCGTATGCACCGTTTATACATGAGGGGCACATTTTAAAATATTATGGCGTTTCACAATTCCATTATTATAGTGTAATTGTAACACATTGCAGTTCACTACAAACTACACAAAAACATGAAGATGCTGACCTGCAGATTCATTTAACGTCGCCTGATGAAACTGGTGACATGAATCTTGCTGTTCTCTGTCTGATGTGTGACTACTGACAGCAGAAATGAGTGCCATTCAATAAATCAGCGAGGCCACACGATGCCCCATTTTTATCACCAGTGTCTTCTGTCTGCACGACCCCGTCTACACAACACATAGCTGCGGAAAGACACACCTGAGGAAATCCCTCCCTGAAGATCTGGTTGTAGCACGAAGTCTTTATTTTGTGAGGTTCTAACATATAAAATCAGTGCATGAATTTGTATATTAATAATTAGGAAGCAACAAATGTGGTGCACAGAATGTCCTCCTTGCTGTGTGGAAATTGAAGATAGCTCTCTTGGCTAGAATAAAACAATTCAGAAATAAGTTGATGAATGCTGGTAACTGTGCTGCTTTTAAAATACTTGAAAAGCTGATTGATTTTACTCACTTTTTAAGGCTGGCTTTCCAAAGTAAGAGAAGACATCACCATCATCTAATCTGTGGCATGTCGTTCTAAGAAATGTAAATCAGGTAATTGTAATGACAAGTAGTTTTATGAATAAAACATTTCACAATACACAATCAAACTCTAGACCTGTCTGAAATCAAATGCTTTTCCAGTGGCCATGCAGAGGGCAGACTAACAAAATCAAAGCACGTCATTCTTTTGAAGCAGCCATTACATCTTACTAGTGCCACCATGTCCTTAACGTACCCCGAGCACAAAGATCCCACAGTCCAGGCTGTCGATCTGTCATTTCAAAGGACCGAATAGAGAAGCAAATTTGTTTGCTTCAACTGTACTGGCACCATATGTTTAGCTTTACAGTACCGAGTTCTGTGGCTCCTTCCAGATACCTGGCATAAGTGTAAAGGCAATTTTCCTAAAGATAAACTGTTTTTGTCAATATCCATTTTTAAATGAATGTAAATCTAAAACACAGTCAATGTGAACTTTACAGGTGGAATATCACTGTAGAACTGGATTAATGGTAGTTATTTCTGCAAATGTGACTATTAATAATTTCAGCACACAAAACCAAGAATTCCTCTGAATTGAAACTGTTCACATTTACAATTCACATTTACATTTATTTGCTTGGCATACGTTTTTATCCAAAGTAACTTATAAAAGAGGTCAACATAATCGAGTAACGTTAGGCCTGGGCCTGTTCGTTCAGCAAGTGGAGTAGGACAGATACAAAAGTTGATTGCCACGTGTGAACAGATGTAATAACTCACACATTTACAACCGTAGAGTACCATCAATAAAGAAATTAAACTTAATCTAACAACAAATTAACCAAGAGTGTAAAATATCACAGAGCAAAGGTTTGTCCATCTATCAATTCAATAGACAGTCAGAGCACAGGTGGGTCTTCAATCACTTCTTAAATTCATTGAGGGAGTCAGCAGCTGTGATGGAGGTTTGTCAGCTCGTTCCACCAACTAGGGACAACACATTAAAAGAGTCAGGACTGAGATTTGAGGTGGCATCACCAGACCCTGTTCCCTGACAGACCTGAGTGGGTGAGATGGAGTTTAGGACTTCCCCAGTGTCTCCATATACACAGCTGCTGACCCCTGACTACTCTGTAGGGCAACGTAAGGGATTTTAATTGAATGTGCGCTGCTACAGGGAGCTAATGTAGTGACCTGAAGATAGGAGTGACATGTTTCCTGTCTCAGTTAGTTAAATACAAGATGGCCTCTGCATTCTGGACCATCTGTAGTGTCTTGATAGCACATGCGGCTACTCCTGCCAGAAGTGAGTTGCAGTAGTCCAGATGTGATAAGACCAAAGCCTGGAGCAGACGTTCTGGGGCATATTCTGTCAGATAAGGTCTGATCTTGTGGATGTTGTACAGCGTCATCCTCCACAAACAAGAAACAGTAGAAATGTGGTCAGAAAAAGAGAACTGCTCATCAATCACCACCCCAAGGTTGCATACTGACTTGGCAGGTGTTAGTGACAGCGATCCAAGCTGTCCAGAGCCGATGAGATGAGCAGACTGGCTGGCTAATATCACAAGAAGCCTGGTGTCTGCCAGGTTGACATGTAGATGGTGGTCCTCCATCCAGGTTGAGATGTCAGTAAGACATGCAGAGACTCCTGCTGATATTGACCTCCGGAGGGAGCGACAGGTACAGCGGTGTGTCATCTGCATAACACTCTTCATTACTTTACATCACAATGATGAACATTTCAGACTACCAGAGTTGGATTTTTGGTCAGAATTCAGATAGAGAAATAGTGAACATCAGATAAAATAATTTTAATCTCTACCAAATATTGAATGAACCAGCAATACATGTGAGGGAGTGACTGTGGCCTCAGGTAGGAGATCATAGCACAACATTACCAATGTTCCAGAACCTTAAAGATATTCCTACTATTTTACACCAGTGCCACTATTAATATTTATTTAGCAGCAGATATAATGTTTTAAAATAGCTTAGTGATAACTATTAAGGTCACATTGCAAGGTCACAGAAATAATTAAGTGAGAAAAATGGACGAGGCTGAAGTGCCAATTTTGGGAGATATGGTCCAAGGTCAAAACAAGTAAACCATGTGCAATTATTTGAAAATGTCCAATATGTTGTTTAACCCAAAATTACCAAAGTTCTGCAGCTGTAGTTTGCTTCATGAGATTCTGGCAAAAACTGATGTGTTGAAATGATTCCACAGTAGAAATTTTAGTAAAAATTCAAAGATAAACAGTTCACACAAAATAGAGAAAAAAATGATATAGCAAATAAAAGAAAAGTTCTGTTTAAGAATAGTTCTGTTTAAAGCTTGTAAATCTTGCTTCCTATCTTTAAGTTTGCTTATACAGTTGGACCATTTACATATAAACATTCAGAATACTGTATGCCATCCCATTCACAAACTGTAACGGGGCCTTTCAGTCCCTGCTAGCTATGAGACATCTAAACATCAACTGACTCAATGAACACCCCGTAGTTTAGTTAGAGCAGGAAAGTTCTCCCTCCTATTAACTTACAAGGGCTAAAAGGCTATGCCATTGTCTATGAATATGAAGGGAAATTCTATTCTATTCAATTTAAGCAAACACTAATATGAGTTTAACTTAAAACATTAACTTTCTCAGATTGGCTTTTACACACACTATTTCTTTAATCAGTACAAATTAATGATAGATACTGCCAATGATGCATTTAAAGATGTATGAATTGTGAAAGACCAGCCTCGGCACAGACAGACAAATCTTCAAAACACGCACTCTTCATTGTTCAACACACAACACCCTCACAGTGCACAAATCACCACACCATACTCAGTCCTTTTCCTTCCTTCAGCCTTGTCTTCTCTCCCGCAAGCTCCGTCTACTGCCACCCAACTCCGGCTCCTGGAGAGGGACCAAAGTAGGGCTTTAGGTTCACTATATGCATAGTGTCACTTTTAGACTCTGTTCCCGTCTCAAACTGAACCCTGTAATTATTAGGTCCTAAAATTTTTAGTATTTTTGCCGGACCAATATATTTTGGCGCAAGCTTGGAAGCAAACTGATCTATTCTAGAGGATTGTGGGTGAGACCTAATCCAGACCAGATCCCCTACATCGTAGTGGGCCTCTTTCCTACGTTTATTGTAAGATCTGGCTTGCCTGGCTTTGGCCTTTGCCACACGACTCTCCACTTGCTTCTTTAAGGTGACTAGCTGATGTATCGTCAGATAAGACACTGAATTAGGGTGTGGGGCTTTAATGAGACGCTCCAGGGGTCCCTTGATCTGCCTACCAACAGCCAATAGAGCAGGGGTCTCTCCGGTAACTTCGTGTACTGCAGTATTGAGCGCAAATCGAAGCTCCGCAACCAGCGGTCCCAGTCTTGATGGTTCTTCCCCACATATGATGCAATCATAGTTTTAAGGGTTTTGTTTACCCGTTCAGTCATGTTCGTTTGGGGATGATAGGCTGTTGTCAATTTTTTCATCTACCCCCATCTGGAACATAAGTTTTCCATCAAACCACAGGTAAACTGTGGTCCTCTGTCAGACACCATGTATTTTGGTACACCCCACCGAGTGAAGATGTCTTCCCTAAGAATGGAGCATATCTTCCCTGCTTTTGCATTAGCCAAAGCAAACAGTTCCACCCATTTGGAATAATAATCCACCACTACTAATAATACAGTCTTTTATTCTTGGACCTAGGAAAGGACCCATCAAATCCACTCCCACCATTTCTCCTGGTTCCTTCACCACTGTGGATTGGCATAAACCAGCCGGTTTTCCTGGAGGAATCTTATACTGTTGACATATCTGACAGTTTTTAACATGGTACCAGACATCCTTACGAATGGTGGGCCACCAGGCTACCTCCAGGATCCGTAATAAGGTCTTGGTCTTCCCCAGGTGACCCCCAAAAGGACTGTCATGGAAGTATTGGAGAAATTCGGAAGTTAGCTCTTGGGGAACCACTAGCTGATACTTGTGGCCTCCAAGTCTCGAGGGGATCACTCGATACAGCACCCCTTGAAGTTCTTCATATCTGATATGCCCAGATCTACTCCCTGAACCTTCCCTGCACCCCTGACAAACAGAACAAGTTGTTTGAGCTCGAGCGATTACCTGCAAGTCTAGGGGCAGTTCAGACACAGAGGGTTTGACCACAGCCACCAGTACCTCTTGGGACTCTTCAGGAATCCGAGACAACGCATCTGGTACTATATTGCCATGACCCTTCCGGTAGTAAACCTGGAATTTGAATTCTTGGAGCGAAGCACCCATCTCGTAAGCCTGGAAGAAGTTTTTGAGCACTTGAAAGCCCAGGTCAAAGCATTATGATCAGTATAAACGCTGAATACTGTCCCCTCTAAATAGTGCCGCCACTTCTCCACAGCCCAAATTACAGCCAAACATTCCTTTTCACTGGCTGAGTAGTTAAGCTCAGGTCCCCTTAATTTCCTTGAGGCATAGGCAATGACATGCTCCCCACTGGTATGACACTGTGTAAGCACGCCCCAGTCCCACATTACTTGCGTCAGTATTTACCCAAACTGTAGTTGTGGATCCGCTGTGCCAAGATGGGCGGCTCCTGCAGAGCGGTCTTCAGCCTGTCTACTGCCTCCTGGCATTCGGGTGACCATTTCCACGGGGCTCCCTTCTTGGTGAGGTGATGCAAAGGAGCTGCCCTGTCTGCCATGTTTGGTATAAATTTATGATACCACCTATCATCCCCAAAACCTCTGCAGATCTTTCACGCTGGTAGGGGTTGGATAGTCCCGTATGGCGATGGTCTTTTCGGGATCCACCTCCACTCCTCTTGCTGAAACCACATGGCCAAGGAAGGTCAATTGGGATCGCATCAGATGGCACTTCTTTAAGTGCAAGGTCAGGTTGGCTTGATGGAGACGAAACACTGTTTCTAAATCCAGCAAGTGTTGATCTTTGTTGGTGAGAATACAATGATGTCGTCTATATATACAAAACAAATTTTCCGCAGTAGCCCCTTCAGGACTTGTTCCATTAACCTCTGGAATGTAGCTCCGGCATTGACCAACCCAAAGGGCATAACCCGAAATTGGTACAAACCCTCCGGAGTTATCACTGCCGCCTTCTATGCGCTGTCTTCACCCATCCGTACCTGCCAATACCGGAGCGTAGATCCAAGGTGGAAAATACTGTTGCCCCATGGAGCGATTCCAGAATGTCATGGACTAGGGGCATAGGATAAGCATCCACTCGGTTTTAGCGTTTAGGGCTCGGTAGTCCACACAGAACCGATGTGATCCATCCCTTTCCGAACCAACACCACTGGCGAAGCCCATGGAGAAGATGATGGCTCAATTATGCCAGCCTGCAGCATCTTAGCAAGCTCTTCCCTAATAATTTGAAGTTTTTGGGGAGAGGCTCTATAAACCCGATGTTTAATGGGCAACTCGTCAGTTGTATAAATAACATGGGAGACAATCTGAGTAGTCCCCAATTGGTCTGTCCATACTGATGGCCATCTGCCTAACAATGGACGTACCTCTTCCGTTGATTAATTATAAGTGGGTCCATGGCCTTGTCCAGGACCTCTGCCACCGCTAAATAAAACTGGGAGATGGGTTGGCCAAGCTCTTCCGATCCTTTCTTCCAAACTGGAACACCCCACCCCCAGGCAAGCTATACTCTCCTCGAGAAGGGCAAATGGTCATCTGTGCAGCCATAATGGAGTCCAACCCTAGAAGTAAGGGCATGGCCAGGTGGGCATCATCCAGTATGAAAGTGTCAGTCTTCCATATCGTCTGCTGTAATTGGTATTTGATCTGAACCTTTCCCAGAGCGACCCCTCTTCTGCCATCCGCCAGTATAAACTTGACCGAAGTGGACTCTGTCAGTTCGTCCTCCGAGGTCTTAATCTTTTGCCACATACTGAGGCATGAGGGTAAACGTGCTCCCTGTATCCACTATGGCTTCTCCCCATAAGCCTCTCAGCTGAACTGGAACCACCAGAAGGGAAGGTTGACCAAACACAGTTGCTAGCTGACCATCTATTGGCTCTTTCTTCTGGTATTTATTACCGGTATTGGTTGATTCCCCCGGTTTTGTTTTTGACGGCCTAAACCCTCTTTTAGCCGCCCAGTCTCGTTCCACCATGGATCCCAGTTTGACGAGATCATCCACCGTCCTCACCATGCCCCTGAGTGTCCCCCCAGTCTCGAGTTGCATGCTCCCAATAAGCGGCCGCAAGATTTCTTCGTCGGTTATGTCTGGTTTCCATTTAAGACATAAGGCCTGGAACTCATATGCAAAGTCCCAATGGCCTGCCCTGGTTGCTGTTCCATTTCCGTACTCTCCGTTCCAATTCTTCATAGTAATCGGAGGGTAGAAAGGCATCTAAAAAAGCTGTCTTAAATGAAGCCCAATCCGCAATAGTCCGTTTGGCAGCCTGCCACCAACAACCGACTGCTCCATGTAGAGAGGCATTCAAAACCCCCATAAGTTCACTGGATGTCAGAGAGTGCACCTCCATAAAGGCATCCCCCTGCTCCACAAATCGTAGAATGTCATCGGTGGTATAAGCTTCCCAATCTTGGGAAAGTCCATGCTAATGCTGCCATGGAGCAGGCAACACTGCTGGTCTCAATATAGTCTGCCCGATGGAGTTGAATGGCTAAATGGACGCCACCTTCCTTGAGTACTCTGATGAACCACATCCTGCAATTCTGACTGCCACTTCTTATCTCTTCGTTCGAAACAGGCCACAGTTTCTTTAAGCATATCTTCTGCCTGGCAAACCATAGCCTCTTCCAAATGAGAAAAAATGGTATCCATATATTCCCTAAGAGATTCCTCTCGTGCCATCAGCGTGTCCACCATCTGGTCCAACCTTCCTTCAATTCTCTGGACCCTATCGAATAACTCTGTTATTGGAGATGGAAGACTGATGTCTGATCTGTTAGTTCCTAGGGTGTCATCCATATACAAACGTTGCAACATGCCCGTAACTTCTCTGACTCTTTCGCAAGCCCTGACAGTGACGTGTGGGCCCAAGACCATGGATTCTTCGCCAGCAGATCTTCATCACCATCGAGCCCCTGCTCTAAAGCCTCAGTAGCCATAACTGGTAACTAGCTAAGTATATAAATCCACAAACAGGAAGAAAAAAAAAAGAAATCAAATAAATTAAACCCCGGTTCAAATCGGTCCCGTCAGACGGCCACCACTTATGTAGCGAACTCCACTAATTGATGGTTGAGGAGTCCGACACACACAAAAAACTCCTTCTAATAGGAAATTATTATTATAATGTCCGAGCACCGACAGAACCTTAGACCCAACTTTGATGTTCCCCAGATGGAGTTGTTTATATCAAAAAAAGAAATAAACACCTAACAATTGTTTAACCAAAAAAAATATATATATATATTATAAAGCACACCAGTAATAACCCTTCATTTAAGTCACTCCTTATCAAAAAATATAC
Organism: Polypterus senegalus; assembly: GCF_016835505.1. Lineage (NCBI taxonomy): Eukaryota > Metazoa > Chordata > Cladistia > Polypteriformes > Polypteridae > Polypterus > Polypterus senegalus. Next base: position 26,111 of record NW_024384026.1, read on the forward strand.
ACCCAGTAATAGACCAACCCCTTTTACCCTTATATACTATACAGACAGACAGCAAGAAAGAAAGCCCAGAAAAGCACCAAAGATATATCCTTTTAACAACACCCCCCCTATATTCAAAATAGATATCTATAGCAATACACATATATACACATATATACAAATATAAAATTATACCCACAGAGTCACAATCCCCACATGTTCCCCATTCCCTTTTATATAAGGTTGATTTAAAGAGTCTAGCCACACGGCCTGGGAAGTCCGTGAATAGTCCAGTAATCTAGACAACTCCGTTCCGCTGCCTAGTAATCTGATTTATAAGTAAAAGGAGCGATCTCACCGGCTTGGGGACGATCCTTCGTTAAGAGATGAAATCCGTCTCACCCGGGAGTCTGAGCGTTAACGTCCTTCCATGGCCGCTACCCTCAACAAAAATATACTTGAAGCCGTGCACTCAAGATGCTTTCCTGTTAGCCCGCACTCCTTTTTGTTGCGTCCAACCGTAAACTTCGGAGCCTTCCGTGCTTTTACCAGGCGCTTCTTTTACAAATTCCGTTCTCCTTCCCAGCTTCTTCTTTTAACAACCTTTCTTCTTCCTCCGCCCTCCTCGCTTCCTCTCTTTTCCTTCTCTCTTCTCCTTAAACTACGCCTCCTTGCCTTTTAAGGAAGATTTTAGCCAGGACCCACAGGCGCTGTTTGGACCCTACTCCCCTTAAAGAAATATTCCCAGTCAATAATTCCTCTGGGCATACACCCTAAAGGAAGCATGAGGCAGAAACGGTTAAAAGAATACACAACCATGAAAACATGTGACAACCGTTACAAGGCGGCCCCTTTTATCCTGCCCTGGATGTCCACCAGGTGTTCTTTAATGGTCTTCCAGCAGCACTTCCTAATGTGGCGGAAGTGCTGCCCTTGCGCCCGGAAGCACTCCGGGTATACACAGTTCCTGGTTTGGCAGCACTTCCTGGTGTCCTCCAGGGCTCCAGGACCATCCAGACACCCCCCTGATGGTGGCCATGGATCCCCACAGGTTTGAGCTTCCCAGTTCCATCTCTGTGGCCCTGATGGGATCCAGGGGGGCTGCCATCTTATGCCCAGGAAAAGATAGTGCCCCTCTCCTGGTCCATCCTTCTTCCAGGCATCCCGGTGGGGCAAGATCCCTGGTCGTCTGCCACAGAATATATATTGCTTGTTGCCTGTCAATTGTATGTAATGTTATTCCGAACTTACATACTTTGTAAATAAAGTATCAGTATACAATCTTTGTCATATTTTACTAAATATTATTTTAAAAGAGAATGATTTGTTAATACAGAGCCATGATTTAAAGGTGTAAAGGTGAACAGCATACTACAGTATTTTGTCAAAGATAATCCTGTTGTAGCCAGTGAGTCAACATGGAGATTAAGCTGAATCCACTTGTGTTCAAAGTGTCAAATGATCAAAGTATACACCTAATCAGATGACCCCAGAGAGTGTCGCACACCTCCATTAATCACCACTGAGCCAACCTGGCTTTGTAAGCGGCATCGGTTAAGGTGTAGCAAAATGGGCAAGAGTACTCCTGGGCACCAAAGAAAGCTGCTGGTTTCTCTGTAGACTTAAATATAATTATGTGTCTCTTCTATTTGTAAAATAAATACAAACTTAATATATGCATGAGAACAAAGATTTCATTTTAAAGTTAATGTAAAAAGAACTGAAGAACGCCTGAGAGGAGATAAGCCTGAAACGTTAGATATTGTTTTGAGGTTTAAATATTATTATACTATCATTGAAATTGAAAGGACAGAACAGAACCCTGTTTTTCCCTGACTGTCCAGGGTCTCATTTAAACGTTTATGAACAGTAAGTTAATGAGCATTACTTTGGCACTTATGCTGTGTTTGTAGCCACTTGTTATAACTGCCAGTTACTGTATGTACCTCTACATAAACACACTTACAGGTAAGAACAGAGATCATCCGCAGTGACCTAAGTGTATTCAGACTTGTGACTGGTGACATTACTGCACTTAAATAGAACTGCATGGCCTCTAGTAACCGTCTCCCAAGCTTCTGCAAAGAAATCGCTTTGCGTTCCACATCACCTTATATTGGCTCAATCTGTCTTCATTGTCTCCCCCCTGGATATTTGGTACCTACAATACGGCATTACTCATAGCTTTAGCTTCTTATGAACTAGCAAGGAATACATGACATACGGGACATGGCGTTTTTCTTTTAGAAATTTCTGATTTTAATTCTACTTTGTCTTTAATAAAACTATTATCATCTGACCAACCCTTCAGTTTATACCTAATGTCCTAGTGCTGCTCCATTGCACCCTTGAGTGAGACCCTTAACCCTTTCACCTGCCATTGCTCCAGGGGTGCTGTACAATGATTGACCATGTACTGAGACCCCAAAGCTTCCTTCTCTGGAGAGAATGTTGGGGTAGGCAAAAAATGACAAATTCCTAATGAAAGAAATGATATATGGCAGAAACTTAGTCTTTTTCACATTCTGCACCTCACCGTTCCACCACCATGTCTCTTTGTCACCAGGTGAGCTCCTTCCCTGCTCTTATTGCAAGATAAATGTTTGTTGTTTTTCTCCCATCATTCTTCTCAAATGGCTGCTGTTCACTTCAAATGTTCTCCCTAAACCTAAAGGCTCTTCCTCTTTCAATCTCCACCACTTTACCTTTGGTGTTGTTGGCTCTGGTTTGATTCTCCTGCTGATTCTGACCTCCCAGTCCATCACTTCCACTTTATGCTGTGCTGCCACACTTTCCTTATTTCTTTATGATCTTCCAGTTCTTTATTTCCTTCTGATTTCTACACATTATAAAGTTAATTTGGTGTTCCCTTCCTCCACTACTGTAAGTCACAAGCTGATTTTCTTTCCTTTGAACAACTGTGTTAACTATGACCAAGTCAGACGCCATGGCCAAATCTACTTTCCACTTCCCCGTCTCTCTCCCCTACTTCTCATCTTCCATGTCCCTTCACTGTCACCTCTCTAATTCTTTCCACAGGCTCATTCAGATCACCATCAACAATCACCTTTTCTTCCTCTTTTACCACCCTGAGGTTTTCATCAATTTAATTCCAGAAAGCCTCCTTCTCCTCTTCCTCACAGCCCACTTGAGAAGCACATGTACAAATGACATTAACTACAGTCTCACCAAGACCCAGCTTGACACTCTTTACAGTGTCAGTGCTTATGGTGTAAGGCTTACACTGTCACTTCAGTTACTCACACTGGCAAGACTGTCCTTTAGTTCTTTTGATACAATTATCTCTTCACCATTTCTCCCTGCTCATTTATCCCACTGTACAATTCTCTTTCCTTATTCATCTTCCATTTTGTTTCCTGCACACTTAGCACTTCCACTTTCCTCCTTTTCTTCAAATCTGACAACTCTCTTCCTTACCCAGTCACAACATTCAGTGTCCCCCACTCTTACCTGTAGCTTACCTTTTTCTTTCCTTCCCCATCTTCTTCTTCTGCTTCTTCTAACCAGCAGGGATGCAAACCAGCCCACCTTGGTGCCAGTCCAAAGCCCAGTCTGGTTATTTGTCTGTTGATTTCTAATCCCTTCAATCGGCTCATTCCCATTTTCACCTCCAGCAGTGAATTTCTTTATCCAAATCTCCATCTGTATATCCTGCTTTTACATTTTAAATAGTGAACATTTTTCTTTCTGAATTTACCACTCTTTTGTTTCTTTCTTGTCCTGCACTTCTTTCACTTAATTTTCTTTACAATCCCAGTTCCAGAAAGGTTGGGATGCTGTGTAAAATGTGAATAAAAACAAAATGTGAAGATCTGCAAATCTTAAACCCTTTATTTAATAGCAAACAGTACAAAGATGACATATGAGATTATGAAACTGAGAAATAATATCTATAATATCTAATCAGCCAATCACATGGCAGCAACTCAATGCATTTAGGCATGTAGACATGTCAAGGCGAGCTGCTGAAGTTCAAACCTAGCATCAGAATGGCAACTGAAGTGACTTTGAATGTGGCATGGTTGGCAGTGCCAGGCAGGCTGCTCCGAGTATTTCAGAAGCTGCTGGGATTTTCACACATAACCATCTCTAGGGTTTACAGAAAATGGTCAGAAAAGCGGAAATTGTCAGTGAGCAGCAGTTCTCTGGGTGAAAAAGCCTTGTTGATGCCAGAGTTCAGAGGAGAATGGCCAGACTGGTCTGAGCTGAGAGAAAGGCAACAGCAACTCAAATAAATCTCGTTACAAGTCAGGTATAGAGAAGAACATCTCTCAACACACAACACTGCAAATCTTCAAACAGGTGAGCTACAACAGCAGGAGCCCACACCGGGTGACACTCCTGGCATCTAAGAACAGGCAACCGAGACTGCAATTCGCACAAGCTCACTGAAATTGGACAGTAGCAGACTAGAAAAACGTTGTCTGGTGTCTCGATTCCTGCTGTGACATTCAGATGGCAGGGTCAGAATTTGATGTCAGCAACATGAAAGCATGGGTCCATCCTGCTTTGTATCAACAGTTCAGGCTGGTGCTGCTGGTGGAGCGGATATTTTCTTGGCACACATTGGTCATCACTCAAATGCCACAGCCTACCTGAGTATTGCTGCTGGCCATGTCTATCCCGTCTTCTGATAACGTGCCATGTCACAAAGCTGAAATCATCTCAAACTGGTTATTCGACATGACAATGAGTTCACTGGACTCAAATGGCCTCCACAGTCACCAGGGGCCTCATGTATAACGCCATGCGTAGAACTCTCACTATAACATGGCGTAAGCACAAAAGCCGAAATGTGCTTACGCACAGAAAAATCCAGATGCAGGAATCTGTGCATACTCCAACTTCCACGTTCTTTCGCTACATAAATCCCGATCAGCGTGAAAACTAACGCTCGTGCACGCGCATTATGTAACGCCCCAACTCCTCCCAGAATTACGCCTATTTGAATATGCAAATCAATATAAATCGCCCTTAAGCGCAGCCTTCTGTGAAAAGACAATGGGAAAAGCACGGGGAAAATATAAGAATTTCAGCGAATACCAAGTGGAGGCAAAGGAAAAACATACAATTTGTTCAAATAAACCGTGATATAATCAACAAAAGGAAGTTGATCGAGTGACATAGCGTGTTGGAGTAACTTGAAAGCTCACGTTCACAAAATCGCACAGTGCTGGAAATAAAAAAGAAGTCACATATCAAAGTTGCCGTGAAAAGAAGAGTTGTAAGCCCACTGTCTGAGTGTCATATGAAAGTTTATTAGGGTACAGAGAAAAAAGGCACACGGTGGGGAAAAGCACGAAATGTCAACTTCAATCTCAACATTTCCACTTTAATCACGTAGTTTATTTTGTCATTTAGTAGAACATCATAAACTTCATCTTAAAGTCGTTTAATTAACCAGTTTCTTAAATCACATCGTAATTAAAGTAGCACTTAAAATGCTTTGTTTTGTATTTGATCTTCTACTCGTATGTGCTCTGTGTGTGTGAATCACTACTTGCTTCTTAAACTGGCTCTCTTCCTCTGACAGGACACAGAATCCATTACATTCGTGATATTACAGCTCTCTGAATAACTAAAATACTGAGATGTATACGTGATGTCATTTTCATGATGATAGGAGTTAAAGCACGTTATTAAACATGTTTCACTTGATGAAATAATTTATTGTCGAAATTTGTCGCCATGCTTTTAGCTGTTTTGTTATTTTCTTTCTGTTTTATATTCAATATATATTGGCGTGGCGCCCAAGAGTCCTTGCTTTTCTTTCCCCAAGTAACCGATCGCCATACAATCAGCTCTGTAATAGACGTTAAGCCATCTGTAAGCTTAGCTACCGATTCTTCAAAACGTTTAAAGAACACTGAAATATCTTCGTAGTACATGTTTAATTATTCTATCCTTAAAGACACTCCCAGTGAAGAATATAGATTATTTAAATGAAGTTAAAGTTTTATGTGTATAATTTAACAAACATATTTTGCTGCATTTCACTTTAAAAATGATCTCGTCATCATATGTAAATACGCGCTTTATAAAGTGGCTCAGGTTGTGAGATATTATAACTGTAGTACAAGTTTACAGTGAGGTGATTGTACTTATAAGTACTAACAGTTCTACAAGGAGCAATTGATTGAGTGCATTTAAAGTTCTTGGGATGAAACTGTTTCTGAGCCGCGAGGTCCGTACAGGAAAGGCTTTAAAACGTTTTGCAGTGGCTGAGACAGCGTGTCCTTAAAGCTGTATCCCGATAATTCTCTTTCCGATCAGCTGCTGCTGTGATTCACACTCAGATACAGTGATATAAATACTCTGAGTAGTGCAGTGAGAGTAATATGGAAAAAGATGATCCGCTGTGGCAACTCCTAACGGGAGCAGCTGAAAGAAGAAGAAGAAGAGAAGAAGAAGAAGAAGGAGAAGTGAGAGTAACAACGCTAAAGCAGTTATGGCATTTGGAATACTATGGCTATTCCCTGGAGCATTATATTGTTACAAGTTAATTACAATCAGATGCATTACACTAATAAACAATATGCGGTTAGTTTCTGTGTATTTATAAAGCCGCGTCATGAAAATAATGAGTAATCACACAAGAACAGTACCATTGCTTTCTCGCTGGGTGCCACCAATTTGCAAAACCGAAATGGAGAACTCTGTACATTTACAAGACATGAGGTACCGTGGAAAAGTGCGGGTTTTACGTGAAGTGTAGGTTTTATACATCGCGATTTGAACGTGGAAAAGTTCTTACGCAACATTTCTGTGCGTAGGCACCGTTTATACATGAGGCCCCAGATCTCAATCCAAGAGAGCACTATTTGGATGTGGTGGAGCAGGAGATTCACATCATGGATGTGCAGCCGACAAATCTGTAGCAACTGTGTGATGCTGTCAAGTCAGTATGGACCAAAATCCATAAGGAATGTTTCCGGCACTTTGTTGAATCTCTGCCACTAACAATTATTGGAGCTCTGCAGGCAAACGCGGTCTAACTGGGTACTAGCGAGGTGTTCTTAATATAATGGCCAGTGAGTGTATATGCTCATTTTGAATGTGATGACAGACATATTAAACATTCAGTGGAGATACTTCGTGCAAACAGATAGAAATTAACAGGATGTTGGTGTTGTAAGCTCACCCAGAATCACTGGGGATGATGTCTCCAAGAACAACACCATTTATTTCTAGAGCTGTAGCTCAAAGTGCTTTACAAGTTGATGAAAGAAAAGTTTATAAAAATATAAAAATAAGATTAGGCATTACTAACTAACAAAGAATAAAGTATGGTATGATGGCCAGGAGGACAGAAAAAAAAACAAAAAAAAACTCCTGAGGACTGGAGAAAAAAACCTGCGGGGGATCTGAGGCCACGAGACCACCCAGCCCCAACTGTTCATTCTACCTGACATAAATGATCTCAATCAGTCCTCATGGTTTTCAGCATTCACATGAAGGAATTAGATGGTGATGATCATGTGGACATCTGGCCTTCAATCCATCAATGAATAGACATCATGGTACCCTGATCAGGTGGTGGTGGCGCAGATCAGCACCACAGAAAACTGGAAAAAGAACAGCAGAGAAAGTAGGGGTTAGTATGGATTGTGGAGTCATGATAAAAAGTATAATTCAATGCTTATACAGAATATCAGGATTAGGGTAGGGGATAGCAACCCGAAGGCCTATGTATGGGTACACTTGCTCCATTCATTTATTTATATTTATAAAGGTATACACACCCATTCCACAAAATGTCTAATGAAATCCTTTAGGTTACACTAAAATGAAGCAATGAGAAAGCCATGCTAAAATAATGGGTTGTTAGCAGTTTTTAAAATGCTCCACCATATTAGCCTATCAGTAAACTATTCCAGATTTGAGGTGCCTAACAGCAGAAGGCCCCCGCCTCACCACTTCTTTTAAGTTTAGCTCTTGGAATTCTAAGCAGACACTCATTTGAAGATCTAAGGTTACGATTTGGAGTGTAAGATGTCAGACATTCTGAAATATAAGATGGAGCAGATTATTGAAGGCTTTGTAAACCATCAGCAGGATTTTAAAGTCAATTCTAAATGGCACAGGTAACCAGTGTAGTGACACTCAGACTGGTGTGATGTGCTTGAATTTTCTTTTCTTAGTTAAGATTCTAGCAGCTCCATTCTGCACTCGTTATACTTGATTGATGTCTTTTTTGGGTAGTCCTGAGAGGAGTGCGTTACAGTAATTGTAGAAGGAAAATTTTTTATTAGCATAAGAGAATAGCAAATTAACATATACGAGCCATAGAAAGTAATTAAAAGCTTCTAAAACATTAGATTAAGCATAAATTAGAATATTGAAGCAAATATGATAGGTCTAGCAAATATTTAACTAAAAATCAGTTATATTGCATTATTTTATAGGCTTACATTAAAATTTCCAAAGTAAAGAAAAGAACAGCTAATTGATACAGCGAGACCAGTTTTGGACAGGATAAGAGTTTGAGAACATCTGTGATTCAAGGCTAGGAAACGATAACATAGAGAAGAGGCCTCTGAATATGGAGGAATATTTCGGACAAAATGAAATAAATAAATAAATGCGTAAATAAATAAAAGTACTGTGAAATGTGAGCATAAATAAATAAATGTGTCATGAAATAAAGCCTTAATAAATAAATGTATCATGAAATGAGAGCCTTAATAAATAAATGTGTCACGAAATCTGTTTTTCCTTGCTTATTTATTTATTTCATTTTGTCCGTAACATTCCTGCAAACCGTCATGAAATACGGCTTGAAATAAAACTGTCACTTTCACTCGTCAAAGTTGAGAGGGTGGGCTCTAACGCCCTCTAGTTACTGATTGGTGAATCGATAGCACAAAATTAATTAGAAAAATGCTTACTACTGCGATTAAATGGATTCTGCGAAGATATTACATTATTTCAGAGAGAGAATTGAAGATTTATCGGAAGAAATTACAATGTTTCTTCAAGGTGTTCTATTGACTCAGCTGGAATGTCAAAGGATGGACGTCCAGAGCAGGGTACTGCATCACCTGAACTGGAGTGTAGTAGAGTCCGTTCCACTTGTTCTTCGATAATTTCAAAAACAGTTTCATCTATATCGGAGTCTAAAAGGGCCGCCAACATTGTAATTTCTTCTGATAAATCTTCAATTCTCTCTCTGAAATACGTAATATCTTCGGCAGAATCCATTTCATCGGCAGTAGTAAGCATTTTTCTAATTAACTCTTGTGCTATCGATTCACCAATCAGTAACTAGAGGGCGTGTTAGAGCCCACCCTCTCAACTTTGACGAGTGAAAGTGACAGTTTTATTTCATGCCGTATTTCATGACGGTTTGCAGGAATGTTACGGAGAAAATGAAATAAATAAATAAGCAATGAAAACATATTTTGTGACACATTTATTTATTTATGCTCACATTTCACAGTACTTTTATTTATTTACGCATTTATTTATTTATTTCATTTTGTCCGAAATATTCCTCCATATCTGAAACCAGCTGGGTTGCTGAATCAGCAGAAAGGCTTTTACTGTAAGCAGGGTCACGCTGACCTAATGCATGAAGAGAAAACCTTAGTAAATTCAGGCATTAGCAAAAATACTATAAGAATATATTAGCAATTAACTTTAGTGTAGAAATGAAGACAAATCAAGCATGCCAAGCAATGATCAAATGAAAGCACTTACTATACTTCTTTTTAATTAAAGCTCAAGCTTCAGGTCACTATTGTAAAAAGTTTGGAAGGCTTAAGAGAGTAAATGATGGGAGGAAACCCATATATGGAACTGAAGCCTTGACCAGTTAGAGAAGATGGGAACAGCATAGAAAGATTACAAATTCCATAAGGGGGTCAGTGATAGGAATAGTAAGGAGATAATAAGGGTTCCCATGGAAACTCAAAGTCTGGTTAGACAGGAGTAAAAGAGAGTCAGAGGAGATGGGCAAGAGAGCTCATTCAAGCGAGGTCAGAAAAGATCGGAAATTACATAGAAAAGCCCAAAGCCCAAAGCCATCCACCCAGTCTTAGACCAATCAAAATAAGCCAAACAGACACCAAGGGGAACAATGGACAGTAAAACCAGGTGCAGAATGAGCTAATTGAATGAGTCAAAATGATAAGAAATTGTTATAAAAACTTCAATGGCTGTAATGATCGGCGCTCAATCTCATTCGGCCAAATTGGGTTGAGTCCGTGTGGTTGATTTATTGCAATAAAGCCTTAAAACTCTGTCTGTCTATCTCGAGTCCTAATAGCCTTTATTTGTAGGTAAAAAGCCTTCTGATGATGAATTTTTCGCCACGACATAATCTAGTCGACTGAAAACTAAAGCGTGAACTAATTTTTCAGCATCTTTCAGTGATATCAGAGGTCTAACTTTTGCTATATTTCTTAAGTGAAAAAATGCTGTCCTAGTTATCTGATTAATATGCGATTTAAAATTCTGATTACAGTCAACATTTCGTCCTAAATTCTTAACCTCTGTCTTGACTTTTAAGTCTAATTGATCAAGTTTCTTTCTAATACCTTCATTATATCAATTTCTGCTAATCACTAAGATTTCTGTTTTCTCCTTCTTTAGTTTGAGAAATGACTACTCATCCATTGAGAAGCACACGCTCGCACATACCTGCTATTCATCACTCCACTCGTCTCTGTGGATGGCCCTGGTTGTTTGTCTCTGCAGCCCGTCTTCCTCAGAACAGTCCAGGGAAGTTTGTTAAGAAGTAACACTCAACAGGCACTCCGCACTCTGAGGGTTTTCCTGCAGGTTTTCTCCTCATCCCAAGGGTGTAACTGCCATGTAACAATTACATAAAAGTGAGCTTGTGTCTGTGTTGAGATTACTGCAATACTTTAGATGTGCAGACAGCCAGGAAACCCTGCTGACAACACCAATCATGGCCAATAGAGGGCGTAGCAGAACCAAAACCCCAGACACAATATACTCAGACTTCAGTCCGGGTTCAAACAGAGCTTTGTGCTCCTCAAAATCCATTCAGTCACAGAATAAAGAGGTGCGCACACACAGGTACACACAAGTGTAGACACACACACTCACACTCAAAGAAATGTATAAGTCAAGATGGCTGACAGCTTGTCTGCCCTACAAGATCATATGCTGGATGATGAAAAGAAGCAAACCAACAGAAAGACACACACACACACACACACACACACCTCACAGTAGATCTGAGCAGCTCGACGGGCACACAGGCATTAAGCTACCCTGGACCAGTCTGTCTGTCTCTCTGTCTATGCAGTTTGTTTATCATTTAACCCAAGGTGCTTTGTTCCAAATTAAATATTATTGAAGTTGTTCACGTGATTCATTTTCTGTTCATTTTACTCTGCCTGTATTTGTGCTAACAGAAGTTAATGTATCTGATTGTAAGTTTTTGGATGGCAGGCACAATCACTTGTATTGTATTGTAAAATCTTTCATTGAGTGAATTTCTGTGGTATCTCTAAAGTCTTATTTACATGGAAGTGCTGGATGAGCCCCTCCAGGCCAAGTTCTTTTAGTTTGTCTTGTTAATCCAAAACTCCTCCTCAATTATAAAAATGAACTCCAAATTTAAGATGGTCGTCACCCGTGCATATCCAATTGTAGAGATGCTAATGATGCCATTTTGTGAGGTTTTGTTCATTCTGGAGTCTTTTTAAGTCGTTACTCATGATATCCATTACAAATCTCATAACTTTCCACTGTGCAGTATTGGTCTTAGTTTCTTACTGCCCAGATGCCTGGTGGTCTCAACTACTTGTGGCAGGATGTTATTCTGTGATGACTACACAATTGAAAGAAAAACAAAGGTGGGCATGAAACGTGACGTGTAGGTCACCTCCACCATAATGTGATGTTGGGTGAGGAGCAGGAGACCAGTTGGCACAACATTCTTCTCTCCTGTACTAATAAAACCCCCCACACTTTATCTCTCTGTTTGAACTGAAGAAAAGGAAAGGGGGAATAACTGGTGCTCCTTCATTTGTCTTTTCTCCAGCTCTAGTAGATGACAGTAGGTACTGCAATGTCCTGTACTGAGAGATTACTAACGGCAAACACAATGACACACACAAAAAGAGAGGCAAACAGGAAAGATGTGGTCAGTAAAGAGCTGAACTTGAGCCCTGCTCCTCTACAGCTCCTCACTTCAGACCATCAGAGGAAAATGAAAAGGAAACCAACATTCACCACACAGCGGGTGACTGAGACGAGCGTCCGCCCAAACTCACCACCTGAGGCCTCAGATAAGGAGCAGATCAGGGCAGCTTTTCTGTTGGTATGGCTCACCTAGTCAGAGTTTTCTTTGTAACTTTATCACAGTGTCATCTGAAGTGTCCCTGAAGTCACCAGAGCATTTATTTCAAACTGGCCTGCCTCTCTGCTGAAGTCACAGACTATTCAGATACACTAAAGAGTTTATAGGCTGCCAAGTGTCATTAAACCCGAGGTGCATGTGGGCAGTTTGTTGCACTTGAGGGAAAACTGCAGTGGCATTAAGATAAGGTGGCAGCCAGCATTCTGAACTGAAGGTGAGCGGAGCTGGATGTCTGAATGACAGCAACATGTCACACAGGCACACAGAGTTCACGTGACATTACACAAGGACACCATGATTCATGAATGTAAAGAGAGACTGAATAGCAGCGCATGCAGCAGACTGGGCCTCATGACAGAGAGAGCAACGCTGGGGAAGACAATCGGCCATCCTGGCTGTGGTAGGCGATGGAGGACCGGCATGAGGGAAGCCATGTGTGTCAAGTGCATGCTTCTTATTTTATAAGGCGTTTCTCATGGCCTGTAACTGAGAGAAAGTACAGCTAGATGTGTTAAGTGTCACAAGGAATGGTGGGCAGTTTGTCATTGTTTAACAGATGTGCCCGTCATTGGCCTTAACTGCTACTTAGTGTGATGGTGTCCTCCATGTTGGTTAAAGTAGTAAAATAAAACATTCTGAGACTCCACTCTACCTTATGACTTATTTCTGCTCAAACACTGCATATCATCATTTCTACCTAGGCTGCTATATAAAAAAATGTATTATTATTATTATTATTATTATTATTATTATTATTATTATTATTATTATTATTACCTCCATCTGGGGCAGTCATTTCACTGAGCACATCTTTATTAACAGGCTTGTAATGTCTGCCAAAGGAAGAGCAGTACAGGGAGGACACAGAGAAGAAGCCATTCCTGTGGAGCTCACTGCCCAGCTCTTCACCTGACGCTATCTTCTCCGTTGATGACATCACATCTCACCCGCTCTCTCCCTGATGATTTAATCCCTGATGTTCTTTGGTAGTTTGGTGATCACTCATGACAGTTGTTTGCTGGTGTATTTCTGAAGCACTGCTTACGTATTTTCTTCTTCATGATGAAACGCCACACTACTTGGTAACTAAGTCCAGGTGTCTATAGTTCTCTGTGTGAAGAAAAAACCTCCTAACTTCAAACGCCGTCCCCCGTGTTCATTTTAAAGTCACAGTCTCGATCCACTGGACTAATTCCATTCATAATTTGAAACACTTCACTCAGGTCTCCTCTTCATCTTCTTTTGTTTAAACTGTAAAGGCTCAGCTCTTTTAATCTTTCCTCTGCACTAATATTTGTCTGCAAATTTAATACTTCAGTGATGATATTAGCATCAGGACTTGTGACAAATGATGACTTCAGTTCCTGATTTGCAGTCTCATCCACCTCTAAGATGGCATTCACCACAATGACAGTCTTCTGTTTTACATCACAACTGAATTGGCTCATGTTGTTTGTTCATTAATATAAATCTAAGATGTTTTTGTGTTGAGTGAGAAGACATCAATCGGCTTTTGGTGTAAAGCTTCACTCCAGGAGGTCTTGTATTCTGACGTCTTTCAAGCCCACCTGCTCGCTCCACTCTGCTCTTCCGCTCTGTAGACATTTCTAGATGTTTTCACGTCCACTTGCTGTCCATTTCCTGCTCAGTCCTTCACATCTCCAGCACGTCAGCCATTTCTAACTCACAAAGGCTCATCTCTCTGTCACAATGGACATCTGGCTTGTTGTGATTCTCCCCATCTTTATAATATGTAAGTATTTATTTATGGATATCCAACATTTAATTTAGGAGTCTCTTTCTTTTCTGTAAGCTCACTACAAGTAACTTGTATCTTAATTTGCACATTTGTCCTTTTTTCACAGGTGTTGTCCTCAGGCTCATCTCTCCAGGGTCCCCAGAAGTGATTGAATGTGACCTGAGAAATGCCAGTGTGGTCACCTGGTACCGGCAGTACCCTGGGCAGCCCCCGGTGGCTTTAGGGTTCTATAACAACAAGTCACCTCTTCCACCAACGATGTCCATTGACTATTTTAATGGAGTCTTTTCTTATTTTAAAGTGACTGTGACTTTAACATTTAAAAATGTCACCAAAAGTGACGCTGCAACTTATTATTGTGTGAAGATGGAGAGTCAGAGGTCCGTGTTTGGGAATGGAGTCACGCTGACTTATGAGGAGACGTACAGTAAGTGCTGCTTCATGACACGCCGTCTCTGATACTTGTTAACATGAGGTGGGATTACGAGAGCCGGGGTCTTGAATGATGACAGGGGCATCGAAACACAAAGACGTCAATTAGGATTAGTCCTCTGGGTAACTCCATTAAATGAACAGGCGCCATTGATAGGGTTATATTTATAGAGTTATTGATGTGCTGAAATGTGTTATGACAGATACAACAGCACATCGTCATTTAAAATGACATTAAAATGACATTCTTATACAGCAAGGCAGCAGCTTTACTCCACTGTCAAATATGGAAACTGTTTGAATAAAATATTAGAGAAAGTGTGAAAAGTGTGAGAGTACAACACAAATAAAGGAGTTCAGCGCATTTGTTAAGTTACGTTTAATGAATGAAATCATTGTGATAAAAGTAAAAGCTGCTTCTTGTCTGTCACAATTCTTTTTATTTCTGAATTCTAACACTTGCGTCTAATGAGGACATTCACTCGGTGTTATCTTCATCTACTCAGAATTAGCAAAGTGCTTTATCATTTACACAGTCCAGGCGATAAGTTAAAAATAAAAAGTTTAAAAAGAGGGGGACATTTAGCCTTTTGATAAGTCTGTTAAGAGTTTTTAATCCATCTGTAAGATCAGCTAAACACACATAAGAGCATTCGCTGAGTGCTGAAAGGAAGAAGAGGAAGGAGCGACGGCCGACGAGCCACAGAGCTGCAGGCCTTCCATTTCACACACAGCAGCCGTCCAGCATTTTAACAGCAGAATGACGCCTTGTGGTTCTTAGTCTTTAACGTAGGCACCCACCATGTCTCTGAGTATTATTTTATTTTTATTTGTGGAATATGTTCTTTGTACTATAGACATGTGTTTAAAGTAATGGTATTCAAGTCAGAGACAATGGCGCATGCAAGCAAAATGTCCTGTCCTAGTAATGCGGGGTCTCGTGTCTCAGCTCTTCACAGGACAGACGCAGCTCGTACACTTGGCACGTGTTTAAAATTACAGAAGGTTTATTAAAGTTTATCAACTCATACAAAGTGTGCACTCAAACTGCCTCCATACTCGTGAGACACAAACGATGTCCATTTTCCATTTTCATAAAAAGTGAAATTTGTGAACGGCTGGCGTCCTAATGGGGTTGGTTTGACTTTTCACCCAATGCTGCCAGTGCAGACACGAGGTTCCCACTAACAGTTAACTGGGAAGGATCGACAGATTATTTACAGACATACTGATATATCTCTATATCTATATCTTTATTTATATATATATATCTATTACTGTATAAAAAATCTGGGAGTGGGAGACGAGAGCAGTAGACGGATCTCTCATAGAAGACATTCCTGACGTCACGCAAGACAAGGCAGTGAGACAGGATTTTAAATGATCAACATGCAACACAGCAAATAGAACACGCAGCTCGCCAGCAGCAACAAGCCAGCAAATGATCCGACCTCATCTCCTTAGCATGTGTTCAGCACTCCCCTTCACAACACGAGCAGCATTATACGTCCCATGAGAAAGACATTTAACCAGGCCCGGGGCCGGAAATGAAGGACAAAGATTAGATGACAAGATAGAATGTTGTAAAAAATTCAAAAACGTTTGTGTGGTACACATACACAGCAGGTTAGAGATAATGGAAGTACGAAAATTCCAAAGTCTCAAAAAAAAAGGATAGGAAAACAAAGGGAAATTATTCCTCTATGAAGTGACGGAACAGCGAATAGAGATCGAATATATCGTTCGGATTTAAACTTTAAGTCAGAGACTTGTAGATCGTCTAATTCATGTTGACAGCGAGAATTGAAAGATTCCAATAACGTTGCAGTATGAAGTCCCATCAGACGGAGACTTTTAATGTGAGATTCTTTCAAGTCACACCCTACTTACAACTAGTTTCATACAAGACCACGGTCATCTAACCTCAGTCGTGTGAATGCTTTTGTCAGACACACTTCTCATGCTCCATCCCTTATAAATTTTATTAGGAAAATGATTTTATACGTTCTAGATGACATGTCAACGACAAAATGAAGAAGAAAGAACATGGACAAACATTCGAGAAAGTCGTTTTATTTATTAGAGAGAAAGAAACAATATTTACTCACAGGCAGTTATATGTTGTGTTGTCACAATGTAAGTCCAAACACGTAATCAAAATTCAATTCAATCTTGAAGAAAAATTAATTCCAAATATTCTTTTTGCAAAAGTTGTAAAGTAAAAGTGAAAATAATGCATATGTAACAATTCCCATGAAAACAACAATCACTTTAAATTGTATATCCGGTAAACCAAACCTGGGGGTGGGTGAGTATCCATCCATCCATCCATCCATCCTCTTCCGCTTATCCGAGGTCGGGTCACAGCAGCAGCTTAAGCAGAGAGGCCCAGACTTCCTCTCTCCGCCCTTCTTCCAGCTCTTCGGGGAGAATCCCAAAGGCGTTCCCAGGCCAGCCGGGAGACATAGTCCCTCCAGCGTGTCCTGGGTCTTCCCGGGGCCTCCTCCCGGTTGGACGTGCCCGAACACCTCACCAGGGAGGCGCCCAGGAGGCATCCTGATCAGATGCCCGAGCCACCTCATCTGACTCCTCTCGATGCGGAGGAGCAGCGGCTCTCTGGATGACTGAGCTTCTCACCCTATCTTTAAGGGAAAGCCCAGACACCCCGCGGAGGAAACTCATTTCAGCCACAGCTGCTGATCTCGATCTTTCTTTCGTCACTACCCATAGCTCATGACCATAGGTGAGGGTAGGAGCGTAGATCGACTGGTAAATTGAGAGCTTTGCCTTACGGCTCAGCTCCTTTTTCACCACGACAGACCGATGCAGAGCCTGATCACTGCGGATGCCGCACCGATCCGCCTGTCGATCTCCGCTCCATTCTTCCCTCACTTTCGTGAACAAGACCCCGAGATACTTGAACTCCTCCACTTGGGGCAGGATCTCTCCCCCAACCCTGAGAGGGCACTCCACCCTTTTCCGGCTGAGGACCATGCTCTCAGATTTGGAGGTGCTGATTCTCATCCCAGCCGCTTCACACTCAGCTGCGAACCGATCCAGAGAGAGCTGAAGATCACGGCCTGATGAAGCAAACAGGACAACATCATCTGCAAAAGCAGTGACCCAATCCTGAGTCCACCAAGCCGACCCCTTCAACACCCTGGCTGCGCCTAGAAATTCTGTCCATAAAAGTTATGAACAGAATCGTGACAAAGGGCAGCCCTGGCGGAGTCCAACTCTCACTGGAAACGGGCTCGACTTACTGCCGGCAATGCGGACCAAGCTCTGACACCGGTTGTACAGAGACCGAACAGCTCTTATCAGGGGTCCATACCCCATACCGGAGCACCCCACAGGATTCCCCGAGGGACACGGTCGAATGCCTTTTCCAAGTCCACAAAACACATGTAGACCGGTCGGGCAAACTCCCATGCACCCTCCAGGACTCTGCTAAGGGTGAAGAGCTGGTCCACTGTTCCAGCGACCAGGGCCTAAAACCACACTGTTCCTCCTGAATCCGAGGTTCGACTATCCGGCGGACCCTCCTCTCCAGAACCCCTCAATAGACTTTTCCAGGGAGGCTGAGGAGTGTGATCCCTCTATAGTTGGAACACACCCTCCGGTCCCCCTTTTTAAAGAGGGGGACCACCACCCCAGTCTGCCAATCCAGAGGCACTGTCCCTCATGTCCATGCGATGTTGCAGAGACGTGTCAACCAAGACAGTCCTACAACATCCAGAGCCTTAAGGAACTCCGGCGATCTCATCCACCCCTGGGCCCTGCCACCAAGGAGTTTTTTGACCACCTCGGTGACTTCAGTCCCAGAGATGGGAGAGCCCACCTCAGAGTCCCCAGGCTCTGCTTCCTCATTGGAAGGCATGTTAGTGGGATTGAGGAGGTCTTGAAGTACTCCTCCCATCACCCACAGCGCCCCGAAGTCGAGGTCAGCAGCGCACCATCCCCACCATATACGGTGTTGACACTGCACTGCTTCCCCCTACTGAGAAGCCGGACGGTGGACCAGAATCTCCTCGAAGCCGTCCGAAGTCGCTCTCCATGGCCTCTCAAACTCCTCCCATGCCCGAGTTTTGCCTCAGCAACAACCGAAGCCGCTTGGCCTGCTACCTCCGAGACCCACAGGACAAAAAGTCCTATAGGACTCCTTCTTCAGCTTGACGGCATCCCTCACCGCCGTGTCCACCAGCGGTTAGGGGATTGCCGCCCGACAGATACCGACCACCTTGCGGCCACAGCTCCGGTCAGCCGCCTCAACAATAGAGGCACGGAACATGGCCCATTAGGACTCAATGTCCCCCACCTCCCTCGGGACGTGGTTGAAGTTCTGCCGGAGGTGGGAGTTGAAGCTACTTCGGAAAGGGGACTCTGCCAGCCGCTCCCAGCAGACCCTCACAACACGCTTTGGGCCTACCAGGTCTGACCGCATCTTCCCCACCATCAAAGCCAACTCACCACCAGGTGGTGATCAGTTGACAGCTCCGCCCCTCTCTTCACCCGAGTGTCCAAGACATATGGGCGCAAGTCCGGCAACACCACCACAAAGTCGATCATCGACCTGAGGCCTAGGGTGTCCTGGTGCCAAGTGCACATATGAACACCCTTATGCTTGAACATGGTGTTCGTTATGGACAATCCATGACGAGCACAGAAGTCCAACAACAAAACACGCTCGGGTTCAGATCGGGGGGGCCATTCCTCCCAATCACGCCCTTCCAGGTCTCACTGTCATTGCCCACGTGAGCATTGAAGTCTCCCAGCAAAACGCAGGGAATCCCCAGAAGGTATGCCCCCTAGCAACCCCTCCAGAGACCCCAAAAAGGGTGGATACTCCAAACTGCTGTTCGCGATACGCACAAACAACAGTCAGGACCCTTCCCCCACCCGAAGGCGGAGGGAGGCCACCCTCTGCCCACGGGCAAACCCCAATGCACAGGCTCCAAGTCGGGGCAATAAGTATGCCCACACCTGCTGGGCCTCTCACCGGGCAACTCCAGAGTGGTAGAGAGTCCAGCCCCTCTCAAGGAGATTAGTTCCAGAGTCCAAGCTGTGCGCCGAGGTGAGTCCGACTCATATCTAGCCGAACCTCTGACCCCTCAAGCACTAGCTCAGGCTCCTTCCCTTCAGAGAGGTGACATTCCACGCCCCAAGAGCCAGTTTCTGTAGCCGAGGATCAGACCGCCAAGGTCCCTCGCCGCCACCACCCAACTCACACTGCACCTAACCTCCTTGGCCCCTCCCATAGGTGGTGAGCCCATGGGGAGGAGGACCCACGTTACCTCTTCGGCTGTGCCCGCCGAGGCCCATGGGTGCAGGCCCGGCCACCAGGCGCCGCCATCGAGCCCCACCTCCAGGCCTGGCTCCAGAGGGGGCCCGGTGACCCAGCGTCCGGCAAGGGAAAGCGTCGTCCAAAGGTTTCGCTCATCCATTGGAGGTTTGTTGAACCGCTCTTTGTCTCATCCCTCACCTAGGACCAGTTTGCCTTGGGTGGCCCTACCAGGGGCATAAAGCCCCGGACAACATAGCTCCTAGGATCATTGGGACCATAAACCCCTCCACCACGATAGTGTGGTTCAAGGAGGGTGGGTGGGTGGTATCTCTATATATATATATATAAAAAATACCCTTTCTTGCTGAGATTCTGTGTTAAAGAGTTATGAAAAAGAAAATGTTTAAAAATAGCGTAATATTATTGTCAATGTAATTGTTTTGTCACTGTTGTGAGTGATGAGTGTTGCTGTCATATATATATATATATATACACACACACAAATATAAACATATATATATATATATACATATCCATGCATATCTACATATACACATATATACATACTTATATATATATATATATATTGTCAGGGATGCCAGGGCTGTAACCCAGGACATAGGAGGGACGGAAGAGGTCAGGCCCGGCCTGAACTCACGTGGGGTTCGCCTTCCGGGTTGCTTTGGGAGCCACGGGTCAAGGGCTTGGAAGCCCTTCCTGTAGGGGCCCGTGGCCACCAGGAGGCCAATGCCTTGGGATTGTTTCCCAGCACTCCTGCCACACCAGGAAGTGCTGGGGAAGACTTGGCGGTGCCGGGAGCAGCCGGGAGGACAGCCGACACTTCCCCACGCTGGGCGTGGCGAAGATGCCGGGAACACCTGGCTCATCCGGGTCCTCCATAAAGGGCCGTCTCCGTCATTCAGGGCTGGAGTCGGGTGGAAGGAGAGACGAAGCAGTGAGAAGTGGAGGCGGCCGAAGAAAGGCATTGTGGCCAGGACTTTTGAGTGTTTGGGGTTTTGTGCACGTGACTGGGTCTTTGTGACCAAGGAACTGGGGTCTTTGTGACCAATGAACTGGGGTCTTGGTGACCATAATAATTGTAAATATTCTGTGAATAAACGTGTGGTGGTGTCATAACAACATGTCCGCCTGTCTGTGTCCGGGTGACGTTCACATCTGGCGTAGTCGGCAGGATGCTCCGCCTGTTTCAAGGCGGAGACCTGTTCTAAAAATATTGTTGTGGACGGCCCGGTGCAGCAGGGACCCACCCACGTACGCGGTGCTGCGTGCACAGCCCGCTGGTAGGAACCCACGGACCGCCAGGGGTCCGGGAGGGCCGTTATTCCTGAAGCGGGCGGGCGGCGGATTGGAAGAGTGCAGCGGTCTCCACGCAGCGCCGTTGCTGGAGGCGCCGGGACGGCATGGCGTCCAGAGAGGCCACCGCAGGACGTTTCCTCGGTTTGAGCGGGACCTGGGAGGTGAGTTCCTGCCTATCGGCAGCCGGCCCTTGGGGGCCGGGCGGTGTGTTTGTTTTCAGGCAGGGACCTCCAGGATCCGCGCAGTGGCGGCGATGCTGGTTTGCGGGGCTCCGGCAGCACAGCGGCAGCGGGGGCTCGAAGGAGGAGACGCTGCAGCTCGAGAGGCGCTGGCAACAGCAAGGCTGCCGGCAAGCACATGTCGCCGCGAGAACCAAGATGGCGCGGACGGAAGTCCCTCCCACAGCAGGCACGCATTGGGCGGTGTGTCTTGCGTGCCCGCCCGATGACTGTAGAGAGGCGGGACCAGGGAATATCCATCACGGGCAGGGGAGATTCCGAATTGGAGGCGGAGGCCCACAGGAAGTGGCCGCGGCGGAGGCCGACAGTCAAATGAGCTCGCGTGGTTAACTTCCTATCTTTGCCGGCTGCTTTTGGCGGAGCTGATATGCCCTTCAGCCCGCCGGGCAGCGCGGTGTTACAGAGTGCTAGTGCCCTCCGGGCTGAGGTGCTGGTAGAGGAGCGCCAGGCTCGCGGCTGAGAAACGCTTTCATTGACAGCGGGGCGGCGCTGACGCTGGAATCTCCAGCCGAGAGATACGGCGGAGACGGTGAGTACTGCCGACTCCGTAAAGCATATGGGAGGGGCTGCTGGAAAAGGCTGTAAGATGACAATGATCAGTTCCGGAGTAAGCAGCCTCCGACGGGGAATCGCGGCGCCTTGAGCTGTATGCTCGGCGAGGGGGAGTCCGTGAGAGACGCTTGAAGGGACACGGGCTGCTGGCGCCCCGGGTCTAGCGCCCTCATCGGAAATGCGGCTGCGTCTTGCGCGCACTATAGGAACGCAGAGCGGGACAGAGGCGCCCTTATTTATAGGAGTCTCAAACCGTCATGGCGCCCTCAGGAGGAAGGAGGAATAAGAGGCTGGGTGCCGATTCCTCCGATATGTTACTGACGCATGACGGGAAAGGGGCTCGTGTTGATTAATACGAGGCGCGCATATCGCCAAAGGCGCCCGGAAATAAAGGGAGGATTAAGAGGCTGGGTGCCGATTCCTCCAATAATGTGAGGCAGCGTTGTTGCGTGCAGCGTGTGGCTGGCTGCCCTCTGGGAGAGCAGAGGAATCCCTGAAGACGGCGAGGAGAGGCGGGCGGTGGCGACGAATCTCCATCATCGAGAGGGACACGAAGCGCCGGAGAGGAGGTGCCGGTCAGGCGCGCGGAGGTGCCGGTTGGAGGGGGGAACTGCCGTGATGAGTGTACGCCAGCTGGAGTGCTTTGGCAGCGGTTCTGCCCCTGTGTTCTCTTTTGTAGGGGCCGGACTCGGCGAGTTGAAGGAAGCCGTTAGGCGGAACAGCCCTCATGATGTCGGGCCGTCTGCAGAAGAGATCTCTCTGTCGGTCGCGGAGTGCGCTCTCGCAGCTGGAGGAGCCAAGCGGGGAGCAGGTGGCTCAGAACAAAGGCGTGGAGGTCCCGGAGGGGGTGCCTACCGAGGCCGGGGTGCCGTGTAAAGGGGAGCACAACCTGTGCGAGGCACAGGGATGCACCATGGGTTGGTGCAGATTGTGTCTCCGCCCCTGTCCCTGCTAGAGGCAGGTGCGGACCCAGCTATCCTCGAGTGGGACCCGTTTGAGGGGCTCTGCTGCCCTCAGCGGGGACGGGTCGCTCTACACGACAGTGGTCTTCGCTGGCTGTGGGGCACTGTCAGGGATGCCAGGGGCTATGACCCGGCCGGGGCGCCAGGAGGGACCGGAAGAGGTCAGAGCCCGCCTGACTGCGTGGGGTTCGCCTTCCGGGTTGCTTTGGGAGCCACGGGTCAAGGGCTTGAAGCCTTCCCTGTAGGCCCGTGGCCACCGCCAGGAGGCGCCCCAATGCCTTGGGATTTGTTTCCCCAGCACTCCTGCCACCCAGGAAGTGCTGGGGAAGACTTTGGGCCGGTGCCGAGGGCAGCAGGAGGACAGCCGACACTTCCGCCACGCTGGGCGTGGCCAAGAAAGATTGCCGGGAACACCTGGGGCTCATCCGGTCCTCCATAAAGGGCCGTCTCCGCCATTCAGGGCTGGAGTCGGGTGGAAGGAGGACGAAGCAGTGGAGAGTGGAGGCGCTCGAAGAAGGCATTGTGGCCAGGACTTTTGAGTGTTTGGGGTTTTGCACGTGACTGGGTCTTTGTGACCAAGGAACTGGGTCTTTTGTGACCAATGAACTGGGGTCTTGGTGACCATAATAATTGTAAATATTCTGTGAATAAACGTGGTGGTGGTGTCATCAACAACATGTCCGCCTGTCTGTGTCCGGTGACGTTACATATATATATATATATATATATATATATATATATATATATATATATATATATATATATACACATACATCCACATATATATTACCTACTAGCAGAATATTCGCCGTACTGAAAGTAGTTAATGTGTTAAAGTTATGAAAAAGAAAAGAAAGCATTTTAAATATAACGTATCATGATTGCCAAATTAATTGTTTTATTATATTTGGCGGCGGCGTCTGATTGTTTCAAATCTTCTAGCTGCATCAGAAAATGTAATGACACGTCTGGCACTACTCCTTTTAGTGTATTATCACAGTTTGGATTGCTGCTGTCATAATGGGTTTGAGTCTACATATATATATATATATATATACCAGCAAAATACCCGCACTTCATATACTATCTATTCTATACATATATATATACACACACACATATATATACATATACATATCTACATATATACTGTATATACACATATATATATATACAAATCTACATATATATATCTACATATATATATTAGGGTGGAACTTCGATTAAAAAAAATGAATCTAATTAATTAGAGGCTGTGTAATAATTAATCTTGATTAATCGTATGTAATCACACATGAAAATTTGCCCCAAATCGCAAATGTTTTTTTTTTAATTTAAAAGTGTTTTAGTGGGCGACAGAATCAAATAATAGACATGGACATGAATATTGTAAACTGAGGCTGTTTTAATTTCTGAAAAAAAAAAAGCTTTTAAACTGCATTTGAATTCAAAACAGAAACAAAAATATAATCCCTGGTTAAAATTGGGCAGACTTAAAAATAAAGTGGTAGTTTAAGTACTTTAAGTACATTTTCAGAATAGTATTGTCTTTAAATAATAATAACCAAAATTTCAACATAAAGTGCAGTTTTTCTTCTTAAAAAATAAGTCAGAAACATAAAAGGTAATTTGACCAGCTTACTCTTTAAACTCTGAGTAACATTAGCCAAAAATTATTTTGTACATTAGGCTAAAACAGTGTGATCATTGAACATTTTGTAATTAGATGTATTTAGAATTACTAACGATCACGGAAGTCCAATGATCCCCAGTAAGAGCCACAAAGTCCGCTTTCTGTAATGCATCTAATTTTGCTTACTTTTCAGTGTGCACAAAACCACGCTTTTATCAAGGCTTCATTTCGGGTAGTCGAAATGATCAGTCGTAGGAACGCAGCTTTATTCCGACTCTAACATTTTGTAGCTGTGATGTGTGCATCAGTGTAATGGATGTACCAGGAAATCATGCATTGACAAAAGTTCCGTTTGCTTGGAATTGAAAGTGTGATTAAATGCGTTATTTTTTAACAGCGTTATGGAGTACATGCATCGAAGCTTCTCAGCTGTGCTTGTGCTAAGAAAGGGAAAATTTTAAAAATAACGTAACATGATTCTGCGTTAACCGCATATTTTTTCATACGTCTCAAACCAAGGAGATGCGAGGGTAAAATGAATCGGGAATCGAACCTCGGCGCTAGAGTCGAAGCCTCTACAATTGGGCCACGGCATGTGGCTTGTTGATTTGAGAGTATGTAGATCGGGGTATATATATACATATATACATATATATATATACATATATATATATACCCGCTGTAAGTAGCGGAGAAGTAGTGTTAAAAAGCTAGAAAAGAAAAGGGAACATTTTAAAAATAACGCACATGACTGTCAGTATACAGTATTTGTTTTGTAGAGTGTTACTTGAGTGTTGCTGTCATCAAGGATTTGATTATCATTATTTCTTTCAATCAGGTTCGTATTTGTAGGATGTGTTGTGTTCAAGTTACATTCCGTGTTTGTCAATCGTTGTAAAGATGACAGGTTTCATTCATCGATTCGTTTCTTACTGCATCAATAAACAGCTCGCCTTCTTCTTTATCTGAGACCCGACACACTGCATGCACAGGTTTTTTACACTGTCTTCCTTTAGCAGGACATTCACTTTTTCCACCGCGGTGCTTTGTTTCCACAGTAGCTGGATTTATGAATATGCTTGTATGTATCAGGCAGCTTCATATTTTTGCTGCCTTTTCAATTGTGTAATCTGGTTTTTGTTCAGCTCTTTGTGAACTGTTGCCTTTTATATGTGCACTCGTCAGTTCACGTGAGCCACTCGGTGTACATGCATTGAAGGTTCCCAGCTGTGCTGGTGCCATCTCGCATATGTCCATAGCTGTATTTAATGTTACCTTAGTCCTGGCACTCTAAAACTTTCTCTCGCTAGTTTCGCTGAGTTTGTGTCAAACACCACCCTGACCATCTCATCTTCCTCTGCATAAGCACAGTCCTTCACCCGTGAATATTTAGTAGCAGTTTGCTATTGGATTGCCGCTTGTGGACGGCCTTATATGGGCAGGCACTAAATTCGCCAGCGGCAGCCTGTCTATGAACTTAATTTAAAGTTTAGGTTTACATCGTCTTTGTTTCAGTAGCAGAACTCATGAATATGGTTGTATATGTCACTTTCGCTCGCTTCTTATTGTTTCGCTGCCTTCTCAATTATATAATGCATGTTTTCTTAAGCGCTTTTTCGAGGTCTTCCTGGTTTTCTACGCACTGCGTTGACAGTCAGTTCAAGTGATTACGTGGGAGGCGTGATGATGTCACACGAAACTCCCTGCCCCCACGTCATTCCAGCTCAACTCCATTACAGTTAATGGAGAAAAATACCTTCCAGTTATGACCATTAGGCATAGAATTTCAAAATGAAACCTGCCCAACTTTTGTAAGGAAGCTGTAAGGAATGAACCTGCCAAATTTCAGCCTTCTACCTACACGTGAAGTTGGAGAATTAGTGATGAGTGAGTGAGTGAGTGAGTGAGTGAGTGAGTGAGTGAGTGAGTGAGTGAGTGAGGGCTTTGCCTTTTATTAGTATAGATATATATGTGTGTGTGTGTGTGTGTTATACAACAGTGGTCTCCAGTCTCGGAGGACCCAAGTGGCTGCAGGTTTTCATTTTAACCCTTTACTTAATTGGTGATCAGTTTTTGGTGCTAATTAACTCCTTTTCCTTTCATTTTAATTGTTTTTTAAGATTTATTCCTCTGAATTGCTTCATTTTTTCCTCAAACAGAAATGAAATGTGACGTGAGTGAGCCAACAGAAGACCAACTAAGTCAGGGCCTCAAACTCACATCAAGTTGAATCCAACCAGTTACTTAATTAGGCTGAGTCTTGTTGTTCATTAAACTCCTTCTTTATTTCCATGCATTGTTGCTGTTCTCATTGTGCAATAGCAGACATTTCTGAAATTGTTGATTTTTTTTTTCTGTTCAAATGTTTTGAGGACCTGAGCAGATCAGCATTCCTGAGACCTTCATCTTTCTTTATTTTCAGATATTGTGTGATGGTCACAGTTTGCTGGTCCTGTTTTGTCTCATTTTTTATCTCTTTATTGTTTGGTTGCCAGTTAAGGACAAAGAAACAATTAAGGGCTCTAAGCCTTCAAGAGAAAGTCAAATAAGATAAATTCAAAAAAAGTTAATTAGCAGCTGCAGCGGCCCTCCAAGACCAGAGTTTGAAACCCCTGTTATACAGTATCTGTCAAGTTATACAAAGAGTACACAACACGTGTTTTGCTCTTATTGGGGCTCATCAGATGTGCGCACCTTTACTATCTCTTGTAGGGATCGAAACCTCGAACAGCAGCATCTGAGGTGAATCCTCTGATGCTGAGCCACAATGGCTGCTTTGCTTACTTGACAAAGTGTAGAATGGAGTTTTATATCTATAGGTCTCAATCACATGGGTGGTTACCTACCAGGTAACGCTTGTGGTTGGTCAGCCAGTCACTATTAAGAACAGAACATGTGTTGTGTACTCCTTGTATGATTTGACAGATACTGTATAACATGTCTATGGTGTGCTTCACACAACTGATCAGAATCAGATTGCCTTCCAGACCTAAGAAAATATATATATACAGTATATATCCATCCATTTTCTAACCCGCTGAACCCGAATAGGGTCACGGGGGTCAGCTGGAGCAAATCCCAGCCAACACAGGGCACAAGGCAGGAACCAATCCTGGGCAGGGTGCCAACCCACCGCAGGACACACACAAACACACCAAGCACACACTAGGGCCAATTTAGAATCGCCAATCCACCTAACCTGCATGTCTTTGGATTGTGGGAGGAAACCGAGCGCCGGAGGAAACCCACGCAGACACGGGAGAACATGCAAACTCCACGCAGGGAGGACCGGAAGCGAACCGGTCTCCTAACTGCAGGCAGACAGCGCTACCACTGCGCCACCGTGCCGCCCTATATATATATATATATACTGCTCAAAAGAATTAAAGGAACACTTTTTAATGAGAGTATAGCATAAAGTCAATGAAACTTATGGGATGTTAATCTGGTCAGTTAAGTAGCAGAGGGGGTTGTTAATCAGTTTCAGCTGCTGTGGTGTTAATGAAATTAACAACAGATGCACTAGAGGGGCAACAATGAGATGACCCCAAAACAGGAATGTTTAAGAGGTGGAGGCCACTGACATTTTCCCTCCTCATCTTTTCTGACTGTTTCTTCACTAGTTTTCTATTTGGCTACAGTCAGTGTCACTACTGGTAGCATGAGGCGATACCTGGACCCTACAGAGGTTGCACAGGTAGTCCAACTTCTCCAGGATGGCACATCAATACGTGTCATTGCCAGAAGGTTTGCTGTGTCTCCCTGCACAGTCTCAAGGGCATGGAGGAGATTCTAGGAGACAAGCAGTTACTCTAGGAGAGCTGGACAGGACCATAGAAGGTCCATAACCCATCAGCAGGACCAGTATCTTCTCCTTTGGGCAAGAGAGCAGAGGACCTCAAAGGTGAGCACTGCAGA